>NC_059541.1:3648863-3951893 GCF_905220415.1 Colias croceus | reverse complement strand
GAATCGGCCCCAAAGAAGGCAAAAACGTTTCCATCGGCAGCATCGGTTTTCTGGGACGCTCGTGGGATAATCTTCATAGATTATCTACCAAGAAGAAAAACCATCAACAGCGAGTATTACGCAAACTTGTTGCAGCGTCTAAGTGAAGAAATAAAGATAAAACGGCCTCATCTATCAAAGAAAAAAGTTTTGTTTCATCGGGACAACGCGCCAGTCCACACCTCCGGCATTGCGATTGCTAAAATCGAAGAATTAAAGTTTGAATTACTACCTCATGCACCTTATTCATCAGATTTGGCCCCATCTGATTATTTTATGTTCCCAAACTTAAAAAAATGGCTCGTTGGGAAAAGATTTTCAAGCAATGAAGATGTTGAGTCTACGGTTAATGCCTATTTTGAAGAGCTCGACGGTTCCTACTACAGACACGGCATTGAAGATATAGAGCACCGCTGGGAAAAGTGTAAAGAACTACAAGGAAGCTATGTAGAGAAATAAATATAATTTATTCCATATTTTTTGTTTTTTCTTGGTTAGGTCGGCTACTTTTGGGACTGCCCTCGTATCTTCAGGCGTTTGGTCGCTGGGCGTATTACAATTTGTTAGTCAGTCAATTTTAAGGTGAGGTAAGGTGTAAATAATACAAATGTTTAGGTCGAATTTTCTGTGTCGACTGTCGACTTTCGAGAATCGAGTGTGAATTTTCTTACGGATATTAAGCTTAGTAGTTAGTACCTAGATAATTCAATTTTTAGATTTGGTTAGGTACCTTTCAGGTCAAAGCCAGGGTGGGGCAAGCGCCCCACTCTGCCCCACCGTGGCTAAGCCCATGTGGCGAAGTAAATAGCTTACGAATTTCAAGCGATTTTAACGTGCACCTACTTATTATCCGTATTCTTAATTTTGCGTGAGATTTTTCTACATTTTTACATATAAAAACTTTGATAAACATAACATTGCAGGAAACCGAAACAATGTTTTCATGTAACTAGGTATTTTTAGGAAGAGGAGTAGAATATACTTCCCACATTGTCGTTTTAGAGCCAAACTAACTATTATTAAAAACATCATAAAAGAATATAAATTTATAAAGAATAGAAAAAATCATAAAAAAAAAACAAAATTAATTACACACATAAAATTAATAAATACTAACAAACACGCTATTGTTTTTCCATACTGTCCTCCGCAAGTAGCGTTTAGCTACTATTATGTATTCTGTGCCGCAAGCTAAAATGTTTCCACTGACATAATTGTATGAATATTCACAAAATGTAGTAAAGGATTTTCAAATGTATTATAATGATAGACTACAATGGTATAAAATTCAAATTATTGAAAATCAATACTGGTACACCGTTTATTGTACGCAATACGATTCAAATTTCGTTCATGACATTACGTTGAATTTACGTGGTGGAAGTTAATTATTTAACAATACCTATGTGTTTTATTTCTATATGTATTTTATATTTGAAACCCCATGTAGATGTAAGATTGTTTAGTAAGTAGGGAATAATTTTACGATCATGTGCTGGTTCAAAGAGAACACTTACCTTATATGATTGTTTACATTTAGTATAACATCGAATATAATATTATATAGTAGTGGTAGTTTGTGTTATATATAAGTAAAAAAATATGAGTATTAACAACAGCTATATACTTATTATATTATGTATTAATATGATAAGTATATAGCCGACCAAATACTTTGTTACAGTACTATACGACGATTGCTTTAAAAATATAAATTCACTTTTGTTTAAAGCTGTCGTACTTCATATTACTTTGTATCCTAGCTATTACGTCCTAAAACCAAAGGGAAGTAGATATAAGGTGAAAACCTACATTACTATTTAATATATATCGAATGCATATATTATCTAGTTAGGTATGTATATTCATCTGTCAATCATAACTTCTAAACTACTAATCATAATTTGACAACTGCGTTTAGCATCGTAAAAAATAGCTTGATCGAATGTAGTTTTTTGTTTCTTTTTCTTTTGTTCTGTTGCTTTTGAATCTGTATTTTCAAGTAACGGAATTTAACCCTGTATTTTTCATAAATCAATTTGTATTTAGGATAAAATTAAATATGTACATTGTATATCCACACTAGCGCATTGCACTTGAATTTAGATGGATTCGTTTTATGGTTTTCCTGAATCCATATCATACATAATATATCCTACACTTATATCTCCTATTGGAAATTCTGTATTCAATAGCCATTAGTAACCAGCATCAATACGTCCATTGTAGGAATAAATCCGTTTTCTGCAGTTATAATATTAAATCCCACAAACTCGCCAATTAGTTAGATAACTGAATATGACCTATGAATGAAAAGAAAACACTTTTAAGGTAAACGGTTACGTTATCAACCAATAAAAAACATAGTTTCTTATCGATTGCAATAAAAATTAAAAGATTTTTGTATATCTTAGGTATTAAATCGAATCGATGTATTTATAATAACAATGGATTAATTATATGAAGAAAATTAACATCTACTTTAATTCAACGACAGTGTCAAATCTAGTAACTTACAATAAGCCGTGTTTTCTTTATCAAGTCATTAACCCTTAAATCATCATTATCACCTAATAAAATAACTCTCATAAAATCCTCCAATTACAACTATGTACCTACATTTGCGTAGGATCGTAAAGTTTTCAATACATTTACATAACACATACACAATGGATCCAAAGATCAGGTTAACAACTAGTTCAATTTGTTCCACCCACAACTTTAATTTGTATGAATAAAGCTGTGATACGATTAAACTGTGGTGACAGATTACTCATTGTTGCAGGAGGTGTGAATCGATTTGATATGCTGTTGACTTCCTATTAGATAAGTGTTATTTTCATCACTTTTAATACAATAAACTTTGTTTTGTAGCGATATCTACGTGATAAAAAGAGGAATGCACCATCACCATCTTTTAGAATTACTGGGATTTTAAAAGGTTTATTTATGACTAGGATTTTAAAACGTTATATTTTTGTACCAATATCAATTTTCAATTACAAATAGCACGCGTTAGTAGTAAAATATGTTTGCTTTCGTAAATTATTCTGTTTTTCATCTTTCTGCAAAAAGGCTGCAAGACTTTGGTCTAATTCGCATTTGAATATTAAAAATCATTGAGTATTTCTTGCTTATCATGACGATATTTCTATTAATTAATAAACAAACAATCTGGTTGTTTTAATAATTTTAATTACTTATCAATTTTCGCATATACGAGTGAAATTCAAATTTTAGCGCTCGGTAATATCGTCTCTACTAACTATATTACATTATTATAAACAGCTTCGCAAAACAAATTAAAATTTCATTAGCATCTACTCGCACTGCATGCATAATTTGATAAGGCCTTTTATAAATGAAAACTGTTATTTATACACCTTAATTAAGACTAATTATTATATCAAAAGAAAACTCTTAATTGCCTAGTTTTTTTATATAAATTCTTTTGATGAAAAGCTAGAAAGAAAAGTCAATCTTTAAAAATATTATACCTACTTAGAATGTGACCCTCGGACAAATTAGTCAAAAGTACTTCACATTGTACAATCCAATTACTTATTTTTATTTTTCCAAGAGCAAACAAGAATAACAAAAGCCATACGTGAATTTTTCTTAATAATTTCAGATTATTAAAAATAGAAGTACGTGTACTCACTGCTTTAATATCTACTTTTGATTTCTTATATCTAAACGGGTAGATAACTGAACTGACGATGAGCCTGACGGTAAGCAATTATCACCGTCCATGAACATCCGTAGAGGCTCATAATTGAATAATTCTATGACTTTATACAACAATTAACTTACTAAACCATCGACGAGAACTCGTGATCGAAATGTTTCTAGTCTTAAACAAATCTAATTTACAAATATTGTTGAAAGCTATATAATTAGGAACTCAATATTAAATTTAAAACATTTTTGCTCATGAAAATATGTTTTAAAAATATAATGGCAAAACAACAGTGCGTATGTGCCACAATCGCGTATACTCAGAAACAATTAGTAAACTTTTAGCCCGATCCATTATGTAAACGCAATGAATAATTTTGCCGCGCAAAACAAACTTATAATGTGATTTCCTACATCCTGTTTAAATATTTGTATGAACGTTTTGTAATTTAATTAGAGGCCGAACTGTGTAGAGCGTTTATTTTGTGGCCAGTAAAAATTATTATCAAATTATCGATATACGTTTTATGTGTTGAGAATTAATCTTCTTCTTGAATATTCATTTTCATTCTTGGGTGATGGAAAAATAAGCATATTTTGGATTAAATAAAACACCAATACAATAATGATACTTTTCTTTAATTACAGAAGATTCCTGAAAATGACTTGCATCTTCAGCCATGTCATTTAAATTACTTTGAAAAGTTTTCAAATTTAAGTATCCAGAGCTCCGGGATTCTGCAAGAAAAAAATAGAAGATTAACAAAAATATAATATGTTAAGTACCTACCTATGTTAAGTACCTAAGTAGAGGATTAACAAAATCATTTTTTGGTAGCTTATAAAAATACAGCCCAGAAAAAATGTGATGCAAATAATATATTACCGCTTATGCACAAAGGCACCGCAACATTTATTGGCTTGTACAACTATTCATCACAAGTACACGACAAGTATGTATTACAGCCGATGACATTAAGTATTATCTAACACTGCATAATCGAATCGTTAATCTCATTCGCTAACCATAGTTTTACATAACAAATGACAGGCAATCACGGTAATGACAGGGGACTGACGCCCACGTGGCCTGCAATAATGAGCCCCGAACCCTGAACCATTGGCCATGACACGCCATTATATTAGCCACGTATCACTGAGGTTTTGCGAATTCTGCATTGTAATCATGGATGCATTGCAATTGATGTTTTGTCACAAGTGTGTACATACATCTAATGGGAATGCTACATTGCGGTAGGATCAAAGATTGCAATTGTTTGACATTCCTCATAAATTAGTAATTCACGGCTATTAGTATTGACATTCATAATTCACTTAAAGAGGTTACTATGTGTACTTCTGTACTAGGTATTTACATTAAACTTAAAATTAATGATACTGATACCATACTGAGACAATTTATATAAGTTTAGATATCTTTCTTTACATGAGACTTGATTTATATTTCATGAATTTCAGCGATGACGTTATAGTTTTTGTTTCATTCATTCCTTCTTAAGGTTTCTCTTAACCTTTATAAATTATTGTCACTTATCATAATTTCTATAAACACAATTTTACGTTACGCTATTACTTATTACTTCATCATCATCAGTCGATTATGTTCGCACTGCTGGGACACGGGCCTCCCAATTACCTCCCAGTTAATTCTAATCCCATTATATTTAGGGTACAATTCGATAATTCAATATAACACGATAAATACCAGCAGCATTCCACTAATTACTTATTCTTAGCAATTGCCCGCACGATAATATTAGTACAAGCATTAATCATGGGTGGTCGTCGGTATTTCAATACAATACTGGATATTATATATCGCATTGCTATTAAGAAATAGTTACTAGGGAATTCAATAAAAAAGTAAAGGGCAAAGAACTAAGTGTAAGAACCAAAATGTTTGAATTCAATCTTACAACCCGCATTGGACAGGGTGGTACATATATTATGCTAAACTCTCGTAGAGAGGCTGAGTTAACAAATATGATCTGATAATGATGACGATGTTTATAATAATCTTTGTGTTTTTAATAATTATTTTCGTTCTTTCGTTTCGTTCACTAGTAATTGTCTTCGGATTTTTTGTTTTTTCTAGAACGAAGATCGAAATATCTGTGTGCTTTCAGCAATTGAAGAATAATTTGTGTATTAAGGAATGAAAGCAAATTTATCTCAAAGCCAATCAACTCTATCTGTATTATTGTATTTATATCTATAACTAATGATAGGATTTAATATTACATATTATTATCTGTAGGTTGTTATAGGTATTTGAAGGATTTTAAGTCGTGACCTTTGATTGTGTAAATGTATTGTAAACATTATTTGTACTATAAATACAAATAGATAAATATTAATATTGTTATGAGAATTACAATTAGGTATAGAGTAACATATTTTGTCTACGTAACTATTTAATGGAAATACATATGCATAACAAAATAGAAGAAAATTAAGTTTTACTTCTACTACGTTCTTCTAGAAATCTATTCTTCTGCTGTATTTAAAAGCCTCATTCGATTACTACTCAAACAGTGTCAGTAAAAATGAATTAGCGTTTATTGGAGGAAGTGGAAACTTAAAACCATTGCCTCCCTTGCGGGCACTATTAAAAATATATTGATAGAGGCATTTCATGTCAACGTGAGTTATTCATATCGAGATAATAATCGTTTTATGCAAATAGCTGTACAAAACAAAAAACTATATGACTGGCACTCAGTGACATTTGATGTTGTATTGGTATACATAACAATGGAACAAAGGTATATTGCATTTAAATATATCCGCAATTGGTACACCTACATGTCTTGCTAATGAAGGTAATTGTTATTTTGGAATATAATTATTTCGTATTACGGTGAATTTACATCAAACGAACATAGAGCAAGAGCATTCGTGATCGTTTAGTGTCGACGAAAATTCGTATTCGTGTTCAGTATATACAATGCATATAATATTTTCCAACGCACATTAACAACCAAAGAATTCTCTACGTCTGCTTACATTTAAAGAATTTGACGTAGTGGGGTGAGAATGGGCATTCTCTCGTTTGATCTAAATGCACCGTTAGCCATTTAACCTGCGCGTGCATGTATGGATTTATTTCTACCATGTAAGTTTATTAAAAAATCATACACTGCATTGTTTGCTTTATGATTCATTTCCCAACATCTTAAAGTGAATAAACAGTATTAAAAATACAATCACAAGAAAATAACATGTAAATAAGATGTTAAATCCAAACAATTTTTTCCAATAACTCTCATTCGCAGTCAACACAAAATCAAATTATTTCTTAAGCAGATTTCATAGTTCACTTTCCGAGTTGGAAATAGAAATTATTTAAACTTGATTTAGATTGAGAATGCTCTCGGGATATTAATCAACTTACAAAGTATAATGTAAATACGACTGTCACACACGAAACATTTTGTTCAAAAATAAATATTATTATGTTTAACAATTCTTATGTTTGGAAATAGTTACGGTTTGTATTTTAAACAGTAATTGCGTAAACTGACAATATTAGAGTCATGTTTAACACTTTGTTACATATTCAACTAAGAACTCGATACGTCAATTAGTGGTACTAAATTTGAATGTAGTTTTAGTCAATAAATTGTTGTCTCATGTACCTAATGGAAAATTTTGTTTCAAATTCATCACTATGCCTCGTTAAGTGATTTGTATCATTTAAGACCATTTTATTTTTTATTATTTTATAAATTTTTCCATATCCGAAATAAAAGAATACGTGTGTGAAGTAGACATCAAGTGAGGATTTATTTTAATTGGTACATAGTATTTATGATCCATGTTTGAGAGTTGTTGAAAATATCCTTCAAAATATCATAACAACACGAACGCAATTGATATAATGATCGATAGAATATATTATTATGTCAATCTTTTTTGTCTTCTCCCAATTCAGAAATTGTTCACATACTCGTACATTACGTAGTACCTACGTTAATTATTATTTACATAACGCCCACGTAGTATCTCTCACGAGGCACGATTTTTAGTCTTTTTAATTCCTAAGATTTTAATAAAGGTTTAAAATATGTATATTTAAATATAATTAAAAATGTTATAAACATTTTAGTCAATTTACCAATACCATAGTAGAATATTTTACATATGTACAAGGTTTCCTTTCTAAAAAAGCTAAACCAAATCCATCAACTTTGTATAAGTGAAAATGTAGATAACGATATTACTGAGTGTACTAGTAGACATACGTGTCTGCGTTTGAGAAATAAATTTGGTAATGTGTCCTTGTCAAAAAAAAATGATCATATTAGTGTTCATAAATGATCATATTAGTGTTTTCAAGGGAAAATATATACTTAATAAATTAAATATAGTGACTTAAAAATCTAAAAAACATTAAGATTAATGAGATTATCAATAAAATAAAACATTGAAATTCTGCAGTTGGCCATTTTGACTAAAACACGCGTGACGTCACGTTTAAATAAACAACTCACGTCAGATGTATTTTGTTGTTATGAATATGTTGAGAATACGCATTTTTATTTATTTTCTTTTGTTTCACGTATGCTTTATCGACTCAGAACAGAAATATAATGGCGAATTCACAATACGTGGTTTCGGGGTTCTCCGCGCCCACTTTATATAATCATTTCTTATTATTTTCTCGCTTGAAATAATTACTAACACATTTTTGAGCATTATTTTTATGTGGATTCACACTGCAATACTGCACACCACCTATAAACTTTGAAATTCTTTTCTATAAAACATATTAAATAAATATTTATTTAATTTTCTTCGCAATGCGTACAAATAATTACGTATTTACTAAAGAGTGACGTCACACCTACGCCATGACACCTGCGAGCTGTTTTGGCACAGTTTATAAATATTTTTTGAAAAATGGCTTTTATCTTCGTTTAATTTAAGTATATTACCGAAATATAGGGTTTTTCTTGTATAGTAAACGTATACACACATTATGGAAGAAGATTTCAAAATCTTTCGTCATGCCTATTGTTAATTTAAACCAGGCCCTTATCACAAAAAGCGTAAGCGAGAGCTTGCCATTTAATAACATAATAATATGTAAATAATAAATATTTCAGGACATGCACGATCTGTTCCTATACTAAGCTTTCGCTTGTGAAACCAGATGGCTGAGAAACATACTTAATATTATATAATTTTAAATAAATATGTTTACCTATAGATAATTAACACGAGCCTTTATGAAACGACCTTTTTATATTTTCTGTACGATACTACTGATTCCTTCATGATTGTGTCCTACACAAATATATTATTGCAAATGAATAATTGGACCAGCCATAAACATAAATCAAGCAAACTCAAAGCCAAGACTCGATACGCAACCTTTGATTGAGATTCGCAATATCTTATCTTAATCTTATCTTATCTTAATATATATAATATATAAATCTCGTGTCACAATGTTTGTCCTCAATGGACTCCTAAACCACTTTTTTTTTTTTTTTTTTTTTTTTTATGTCAGAGCAAGCAAAGGGGCAGGTGGGCCACCTGATGGTAAGTGGTCACCACCGCCCATAAACACTTGCAACACTAGAAGTGTTGCAGGTGCTTTGCTGGCCTTTTATGGACAAATAAGCTCTTTTCTTGAAGGCCCCAATGTCGTAGTTGTTCGGGAACACCGCAGGTGGCAAATCGTTCCACAGTTTCACCGTACGCGGAAGGAAGTTGCGGGTGAAGCGGACAGTGGTGGAGCGCCAACCATCCAGATGGTGCGGATGGAACTGGTTTTTACGGCGTGTGGTCCGGTGGTGGAACTGTGCGGCTGGTAGTAGGTGGAACAATTCCTCAGAGCACTCCCCATAGTAGATTCTGTACAGTATACAGAGAGACGCAACGTCTCTTCGCACTGACAGAGGATCGAGCCTATCGGAAAGCCTACGGTCATCGACAATTCGAGCTGCTCGACGTTGGATGCGGTCAAGAGGAAGGAGTTGATACTGTGGGGCTCCGGCCCAGAGATGAGAACAGTACTCCATATGCGGTCGCACCTGAGCCTTGTACAGCTGAAGTCGGTGGGCCGGCTTGAAGTACTGTCTCGATCTGCTGAGCACACCAAGCTTTTTCGAGGCTAATTTAGCCTTCGCTTCCAAATGACTGCGGAATTGAACGTCACTCGAGATTTCAACTCCGAGGATTCCGATTTTCGGCGATATACTAAGGGGAGTACTCTTAAACCGAGGTTCTACGACAAATGGGGTCTTTTTAGCGGTGAACGCGCAAACCTGTGTCTTTTGGGGATTGAACTCAACAAGATTAAGTTCGCCCCAATCCGAGACTTCTTGAAGGGAAGACTCGACTTCAGACACAAGTTTGTTTCGGCTCTCATTGAGGCTTTCCTTAGAGGTGTTCGCACGGCCGGGATAAAGAGCATCCCCCGTACTGTC
This sequence comes from Colias croceus, assembly GCF_905220415.1. Lineage (NCBI taxonomy): Eukaryota > Metazoa > Arthropoda > Insecta > Lepidoptera > Pieridae > Colias > Colias croceus. The sequence continues at coordinate 3,941,718 of NC_059541.1, read as the reverse complement.
GTCTGCATAGCAATGGATGTTACTGATTTGTAACATATCATTGATATGCAGAAGAAACAGTGTAGGAGATAGCACGCAGCCTTGTGGGACACCAGCATTCACATAAAGAGGCTTAGAGCAGGAACCGTCGATAACGACCTTAATGCTCCTCTCTTCCAGGAAGCTGGCAACCCAATCGCATAACCTCGCAGGAAGTCCGAAAGATGGTAATTTCGCTAGAAGTGCCTTGTGCCAGACCCGATCGAAGGCTTTCGCTACATCCAAACTTACAGCCAATGCCTCCCCTTTACTCTCAACCGCCTCCGCCCATCTGTGGGTGAGGTACACCAAAAGATCACCAGTCGAGCGACCACTACGGAAACCGTATTGCCGGTCGCTTAACAGCTGGTTCTCCTCCAGGTACCTCATGAGCTGGCAGTTAATAATGGATTCCATTATTTTGGAGAGTAAAGAGGTGATGGCGATCGGTCTGTAGTTAGACGGATTTGAGCGATCGCCTTTTTTAGGGATTGGGTGGACAAGAGCAGTCTTCCACGAGTTCGGAACGATTCCTTTGGCGTAAGAGAGCCGAAAAAGACGCGTTACAACCGGTGCCAACTCAGGAGCACATGTCCTAAGCACAATAGGGGAGACTCCATCCGGCCCTGTCGACTTATGGATGTCAAGGGAAAAGAGAGCGTTTCGAACGGCACGTTGTGTGAAACGTATATCCGCCATTGAATGGTTGCACCGCGGGATGGTAGGCGGTGTCTTTCCCCTGTCATCAAGAGTCGAGTTCCTAGCAAAGAGAGCGCCCAGGAGTTCGGCTTTCTCTTTAGCGGAATGGGCCAGAGAGTCTTCGTCCTTGTGCAAAGGAGGAAAGGATGAACGACAGAAGTTACCTTGGATGGCCTTGGCGAGGGACCAAAACGCCCGTGTTCCCGAAGGAAGTCGCGCTAGTCTATCGCCAAGTGCACCAATATAACTGGATTTAGCCCTAGCGATTTCTCTCTTGTAGGATCTGGAGGCAGAGTTGTACTTCTTCCTGATGAGACCAACGCTTGGATCGCGACACGCCGTTGCTGCAACCCAGGCTTGAAAAAGTTCCTGTTTCTGACGAGACGCCATGTTACAGGAACGTCCAAACCAAGGCTTAGATCTACCACCAACGGGCACAACAGAGTATGGCACAAATAGTTCCATACCCTGCAGTACCACGTCAGTGATAGACTCAGCACAAGCGTTGGGATCCTCCGAGGAGAAGCAAACAGGCCCCCATGGGTAGGAAGCGAAAAAACCACGCATTCCGTCCCAGTCTGCCGACTTGTAGTGCCACACACGGCGTCGAGCTGCAGGTGTCTGCTGTTTCGAGCCCATAAGTGGCACCATACTCCGTATCAGGCAATGGTCTGATGACCCCAGTGGGGCCACGACGGAGACCTGATAGTTCTCGGGATGTGTGGTCAGCAGAAGATCCAAAAGAGAGGGAGTATGGCCCTCCACATCCGGTATTCGCGTAGGCGATGAGACCAGCTGTGTTAGGCCATAGGCTAGAGCAAAATCGTGTACAGTTCGTCCCGCGTGGTCAGTTGTACGCGACCCGAGCCATTCAACGTGGTGGGCATTGAAATCGCCTAAAACCACGAGCTCTGCAGAAGGGAACTGTACAAGCAAGGTGTCGATCATCTCTTGGATGTGCTCAAATAATCGGTCGGTACCAGTATTCCCGCTGTGGGATCTGTACAGGCAAGCATAGACGCGAGGGTGGTCGCCGCAGTCAATATGCAGCCAGATAATAGACAGATCCTCACCTTCAAGGGTGCCAAGACGTCGACAACAGATATCCTCCCTAACGTATGCGCATACCCCGGCACGCGGTGCAAAAGTATGCTCCAGCTTAAAACCAGGGTATGTGAGATAAGATACGTCGGCCGGAGTTGATATCTGAGTCTCAGTCAGGAAGAGCAAGGCCGGCTTAGCCGTCTCGAGATGGTAGTGGACGGCGTTTAAGTTAGTGTGCAGCCCCCGTATGTTACAAAAGTCCACCGTGAGAGTGGAGGGGGGTGATTTATTTTGCTTGCTCTGCGAACCCCTTGGCACATGACCGAGCGGAATTATGCCCGCCCCAGAATACGACGGACTGCCGCAGCGCAGGCGCTGCGGGAGGGATTCTCCTGCACCGCAGGTGCCGGTACCCTCCTGGGGTATTCTGCCTAATAATGCCGCGTTCATATTTGGGGGTTGTTGTTTTTGGGCCTCCGGACCCCTCACTCACCGTACGAAACGCGGTGGCATACTGTTAATATGCCACCACTTCACGCCGGTTTCCTGTGAGGGTGTGGTAACTTCCCCGGTGCGAGCTTGACCCATTTCGTGCCGAAGCAGTGCTCGACTCCCACTTCAAAATTTCACTTAACCGATTATAATAAAATTCGCACACCATGTGCAGTTCGATCCAACTTGAGAGATAGGATAGTTTGAATCTCAAATCGTTTTAGAAAAAGCGGGCGAAGCCGCGGGCGGTAGGCTAGTTACAATATAATGCTCAGAAACATGATAGTTATTGGGGGCGTGTTAGAAGCATAACTCAAGTACTCCAGTCTAACACACTCCGACTATTCCAGCAATGTAAATCACTATGTATGATAGATATTCCTGATTATTGGAACTGACATGCAGAGCGCTATCAGAAGCTCCAACTATGCTTTAGCGGATAGCAAGTTTCTGAAACTAAATATCCTTCCAGTTTCCTTTGAAATTCTTTGATATTTATTCCTCTTCTTGATGTTTGTTTGATATTGTTGATAATAGAAGATATAAAAACATCGATATAAATTTTAAATAAAGTTCTATTGCGCTCTAGGATAAACAATAAACATGGATTTCTAGAACAATACTACATTGAGTTTCAAAAGTAAAATGTAAAATCTTTTTTTTTTTTTGTTTATATAGTAAATACATTTACATGTATCGTTATGAAATTGCTGAATTGAAACACGAAAAACAAAATATGTAAACTACTTACCAATGTATATATAATACACAAATAATAGGTGCTTTTAAATAGATTATAAACTAAGGCGTGAATGTAAAACTATTTATAAATATCAATACAAAATGATAAATGAGTTTTCAAAGTGAATGTCATAATTTTGCGTCCGAGTAAAGTCATTATAAGTGTAATATGGTTTCCTGTGTGTAACATTATAATCTATTTTGTTGTTTGACGTCAAGGAGAGCCAAGAAAATAATAATTATAGTGTTCTAAACATTAATCATATATATTTTATTCATATCTTACACTTCATTGTTAGATGTTTGTTAAACGGAAGTAAAAATGTAGAGCATTGGAATATTTACCAAATTGGTGATATGTTCTAAGGTTAAACTTTAATATTATAACGTATAAAAATATATAAATGTACTTTATTCATAGAATTGAATCTTTATCGGTCATAGAACCAACATAATATACAAAGGATAGATTTTTGGAATTACTCTGGGAGTCTGCCGTCATGTTATATTCGTGAATTTAGGGAAGGAAGTCGGAGAGTATTTTATACCTGCCTTTTTAAATATTTTACTAGATTAATAATTATCGTATTAGACCTATTTTTAAAATTTCTATGCATTTCTTTGCAGCTCATTAGTAAATTCCTCATGTTTCATGAAAATCTCGTTTTACGTGACATACAAAAGACGAAAGAACGACTTATTCGGACATCTATTTTCTTTCATATACTTCCGTAATCTAATACTATACACCGAAATAATTTCCCCTCAATCTCAGCGACGTATCGATGTCTTCTAAAAGCTGTATTAACTGCCTCGTATCGATTGTCAGTTTTCATTAATCGGATAGTATTTTTATTATTCGGAAGCTTATATTTACTTACTGAGTGTCAATAAACTTTAATTAATGCATTTAATTAAAATAATATAATAATATATTTAATTTCTTTTTTTCAGTAATTCATCAAATTGAAATCAATAAGTTCGACGACGTGTGACATTTGCCAACCGGCACTTGGCCAGCGTGATGGATTATGGCCTGTATCCTTTAGGAGGGCTGTATCCCAGCAATGAAAACGTATATTAGGGGCTGATGATGATGAAGAATACGAATATATCGAAACGCGTAAATATAATTTTTTTTGGTATTAATCTAGCCCAAGATCTATCCCCAATAATGTAACAATACAAATCGGGTAGTGGAAAAAGGACTGGCTATACAAAGAACCCCAAATTATTATAATAGTTCCAAATGAGCCCTGACATCTATTTCTTGATAATATTTAATAGGTATAGATTTTATTCTTGACCTTTTTACATTTAAAACATAAAATTGATGTGACTCAACATAACAACTTTATAAACCACTCTATTAATTATAGGTAATTAAAAAGCATCGCATAGTATGGAACTTCTTCGTAAAACGATTAAGAATCTTTTCAATAAGCAGCGGTCATAACGAAAGATATAAGATAGAAAATAGGTTAATATCATTACGATACAAAGAAATGGTTTCAGTCCGGAAGTACTGACCATCTTATCTATATAATCCTATCAGTGAAACAGGTGTAAACTGCTTATTGTCCCATACCTTCTTAAAGGGAAAAAGGGCATTATTTCTTTTATATGCTCAAATGGCTATGGGCTGGTATCGTTTATTAAAAATTATTCCTTTTAGAATTATTATTCAGTAGGTACAATAAGTTGATGACAAGGAAAATAATCGATGAATGCATAATGCAATATTTAAACGTGTATTTAAATAAGTAAATACATGTTTTTATAAAATTGAATATAAAAGATGATTCTCTAAAATATTCTAGCTTACTTTTAGTAAATAATACGACCATTGACCGTAAACTTCCCGTCAAGTGTCAATAATTTCGTCTTAAATAGACATTATTAGAATAGCATGTTAATGATGTGTTTATATTTAGATTCGCAGTCAATTACGAATGCAAATGTCCAATGTGATTAAGTGCAATTCCATAATGAATATAACATAATAACCATCCTTGTCATAGTTTACTTTTTACAGGTTCTCAGAAATTTATTTCTATTAGGCTTCAGTTTTGGATAAAATATTTATAGGTACTAAAATAACGTATCCAAAAATCTTGGTACAAAAGCTTACACTGTATTTATGCACTATAATGTGGATGCTGTATAGTTTGTCTGCTCAATAGAGATCGGTGGCCATCGCCGAAATTTTCTTTACGAAAACTGAAATTGGATCTAAATTAAGTTTTCAAACCAGTAACGTTCAAATCTGTACCATAAGTGTATTTAGTTAAGTCTTGGATATCTTCCAATACAACTTTTTACCTCTTATTTAATTTCAAAGAAGTCTGTACTGCATTATGATGAGATTTTCCTGATATAATATTTCCAAACTAGCGTTCTCACGATTCCGAATGTTAACCTACGGAGTTGGAAATAGGCTAAAAGTGCAAGTAATTCTCCCAGGGTTTGAGTTACCGTATCGTGGTGGAATCACGGAACATGCTCCATTGAATAACTAAGCACCGCTTCGGGCTTCGACTGCGAGCTCCATATTTAATGCAATTGCTTTTATATAAATGTCTTGTGTCAATGTATGGCTTGATAATGATTTGTGATAACCTTACTTTTTCTGCAGCGTTTTTTCTTGTAGCTTATATTATAGTGACACTTAAATATTGTTTTGTCAGTAATATATGTAAGAAATATGTTTAAAACTATGTACCTAACTATGAAGCTCGGGCTTTATGCTATTTTAAAACTAAGAAAGGAAAACGAATAGAAAAATTTAATATATTTCAATATGTTATTTATTTATTTAATTAAGGTCCATTCGAGAGAATCAAGAAATACATTACCCATTCAGATTGCCGCATACAATTAGAAACGGCAACGATTTAAAGTTTAAATTGATTTAGTGCTTTTAGACTAAAACTAAAACAGTGCTCTGACACACCACGGACTGTTTTCTACGTATTTTGGCGTTAAGCGGGTTAAATTTAATCCTATTCCTAAAGTTAATTTCTACTTCTAGGAAACGGTAATTATGTTTTCAGGGATAATTTTTAATTTTAAAGTAATTAACATTTTAAATAAATATTCATATTATAGTTATCTTCATTATGTTAAACATGGCGTTGTTATTTGAAAAGTTTGTAATTCGTTAAAACAACTTAATTAACGTAAGTTTTATTTAAATTGTTTTATATTAGTTTACAAATAACGATTATTAATTCAAATAAATACTTTGTAAGTAGGTACATAATACATATACGTACTACACAAACAATATTTGTGTCCGTTCCGGTTAATCTGCGAACAGCGAAACGGTGAACCAATTTTTAAAATATGTTTACCGGAATTTAATAGGGAATAACATAAGCACAATTCAGTTAATAATTTTAGTGTTATTTGCTCGCAACAACTTCAATTAATCCGAACAAAGTCACGGGCGTCTAATAAATAATATATGATTTAATAATATGGTTTGTCACATACATCGATAAAATTTAGATTCACGAACTGCGTGAGTGAGCTGTCAAAGCAATTAATTCGTTGTTTCCTGCATCAGTGGTCTGTTATAAATGTATTAATTGGTTTCGGTGTAACTAAATAACGTTATGGTTAATGCTAACTATACACAAGGGTGTGATTTTGTTTTTAAATGTTAACAAGTATAGCAACTTTTCTTTATGAAATGTGTAGGAAGAGATTTGTTTATTTTTGTTTATGAATTACCTATGAATTGATATAAACTTATCAATTCATAGGTAATTCATAAACAAAATTTTAGTTAAATTTAAATTATTTAAATTTAAATTATTTAAATTTAAATTATTAAATTAAAGTTAAATTATAGCAGTTAGGTGATTTTCACTGAAAATAAAGAATTTACTAGAATTTTATTTTCTATATTATATTCACCGGAGATCTATCTCAGAACTTTTGAACACGATACATAGTATTCCTCTAGTTAACGCAATGTCGTGAATTTGAACTATAGTGATCGCATTATTTATTTAGATGTTCCATCTAATCCGAATTTCATACCAAATGAAACTAAGAAATAATGTATTACGAAAAAAGTAAACATTGTTTGTTAAATTAATACATTCTACGAGCATAATGCTCAAGGTAACGAAATAATACAATCTACTTGCTTTTCTATGATTTATTGTATGTTTCCGTTGAAACAGTGATCCGTCTTTTGAGACCTACCAGTTCATTTATCAACTTTGTGTTTTTTCTTTCACAATTTTACTCTAGATAAGAACATGTAATTCATCACATTTTACATGCGAACAATATTGTTAATAATTTATTATAATAATATATAAATAAAATAAATAAATAAATTAAATATATATACAGACATAAATAAAATTGTTCTCATGAATATAGATGAAACAAATGATACTAAGATTACATTAAAGATAAATAATAGTGAGGAATAATATTAATATAAAGAGTTTTTGAAGTGAAAACTTCTTTAGCAGCGTTGGGTATAAAATCTTTAACTCGCGTCAGGACACGTGGCCTGATCGAAAAAGCGTAAGACAGATTTTTTTTAGCCCTTATATTCCATGCGTAAGACGGATACCATTCCAAAATATCAAACATGCTGAATGTTAATAATCAAGTTTTCACTTCTGCCGGCACTCCCGGAGTGCAACCCGTCTTTTTTTTTATCTGCATTAATATCTCATTATAAATAGGAAAGAAATTTATAATATTATACTGTTATTACAATATGCATAAAACATCATATTCCGACACCATGAAAGCTCTAAAATTTTAAATCACACTATATTTCGGCTAAATTTTATTCAAAAGAAGTTTTAAATTAACTATAGGGAACGATCAATATCAATCGATTGTCTCTAATTATTAGGTGTATTATTTTTCTTATTGCATAAAATAATGATTTCAATTGTAGCATGCATCAATTAATATAGTTCAGTAAATGTTAATATTATGTCATTTTTATCCAACTTTATCTTTATCCTAGCTGTGCTCCACGGTTTTATCCACATTGCTCCGCTCCGGTCTAAGCGGAATGATATAGGTAATATAGCCTATAGGCTTTCCTCGATAATAAATGGGATATCGAATACCGAAAGAATTTTTCAAATCGGACAAGTAGTTCCCGAGATTAGCGCGTTCAATCAAACAAACTAAGAAACAAACAAATTCTTCAGTTTTATAATATTAGTATAGATTACATCATGATGTTAATAAATATGATCGGACTCGAAAAAACTATGCGCAATATTGTTATCACGATTTACTATTCCAAACGTGACAGACTTTGAATCAAGCTTTAATAAAAGCCATAATTCTACATAAAATGTAATTATAACCAACAAATAATATATCAATACAGGTAGTGAGTGAGTTCCTTACAAAAAACACGATAAATGATTTATTTGACGATTGTCTTAATTCTTCCTGCATTCGAATACAATTTATTGTTGAAAATATGTTATTGTTTTTGATGTATGGAATGCGATTATATGTTTGCAACATTTAATAGGAGCAGTTTAAATCTTCCGTAGTGAGAGTCAACCTTGGGCCGTGCGTGGCTTGCTCCAGCCAGGAAAATGCTCAGCACTTAACGACTCTATTTAAATTTTTAATCATCAAGTAACGTTTCTATTAATGCTTTTGTATTTACACTTCTTGTCGAATGTGAATGACAGCAAATTAAATTATTAACGGACAAAGGCCGTAGTGATCGATTAAGTGTCGAACGGATATTGTAATTTAATGTTCATAATATTTTAAACGTTTCGTGAACGCTCTAATTAAACAGTGATTAGCCATTCGCATATTTTAAAGTTTTTTTCTATCAGAGTGTTGCTAAGAAACCACATCATCTATTTTGTACACATTATTTGAAAGCAAAGAAAAGGATTCGTAACTATTTATTTTCAAATATATAAATTATTATTAAACTTAATTATTACGTTCTGATTGCTATCTTCTATCAATGTATCAATCTTCACTTTCATTTCGGTTGTCTTTGTCATGTGAAACAAAATAAAACTTAGGTTGTTTTTAGAACGTTCTAGAGTTCTAGCAAACGTGATATCTCTTGAACACGACTAAATTCATCAAACTAACAACGGAATGTAGTTTGATACAATCTTATAATATTATCGCATAGAATAGATGACCGAATATGACATTTGAAGAGATCAATCTCCTGTCGCATCGATTATTATATTTTTAACTCTGATATATCAGGTATAATGGCTTCCGCATTGTGATACATTTATCAAAGTGAAATCAAAATATTGGTTAAATCGTAAATAAAACAGGGAGCTACTGTGTAGTTTAATTTAATAATCTAATATTCTAAAACGCAGTTCATATATCAATCGAGAATTAATACAAGTCACTAGAAAGTATAATTTATTGAAATATTTACCATTTTTATACGAATACTTTGGAACAAAACTTCTACAGAAAAGGAAAAATAAATAACATGTAAATTGGTACTACCATTCTTAGATTCAGTACGCAATTAAAAGTGCTGTCAAAAACGGACATAAAGCCTCGGGGTTTGTGGAACGTTCTTCGAAATTTTACACTGAAAATATTATATTCATTGCTTTTTGTATGGTTTTTAAATTTAATTAATGCTAATTTTATGGGAAAATTGTAAGATGATATTATTAGCGTGTAATTGTTTAAATTACAGTATAAAGTTATGCTTCGCGGTAATCTTGCTTCTGTTTTTTTTACATTTATAAATTAGTCCGTTTGTACTTTGTTCTACTTTAGTTTAATTACTGAAATTTGAGTAATGCTAAATAACAGAGTGACTAAAAATAAAGCCTTGTCGATGTTTCGCAAGCTTTTAAATTTTTCCATATTTAATAAAAGCTGCTATCTAATAACTAAAATTAATTATAAATTCGCAAATGAATTTAATAATTTAATTGCTGATATATTTTACAATTTATATCACGAGACGACTTAATAAAGAGCAGATAACAGATTTTCATTTTCAAAGTCGAAGTCTAGTTTAGAGAAATGTTTAGGTAGAGGATTCAGTAATAGCTAAAAAAAATAACAGCAAGGGACTATATGGATAAAAAGCGACCTATATAACACTTGGACGTATTATTCAAGTCAGAACAACAAAAAGTCCATTTCATAAAATAATCTGATGCGATTTTTCCCGCTCTACGATGCCGATAAAGGATTTACCGAAGTATTCCATACATGATCCCTTTCCACTCGCTTCCTTCATTCATGAATGAAATTATTTTACACAGGCTTATTTTGAGAGCGAGTATTATGGTTAAGCTTTATATTTACATAGAATAAATTTGAGGTAAGCTTGCTTATTAAACTTAACGCGATTTAGAATAAAATGTACTTTTGGGCTTTCGTGTGATTAATTTTTTTTACGATTATACCTTCAGGATTAAGTCACTAATGTTAAAATACTACTAAGCCAGTTTTAACAGAATTACAGGATAGATTTTATTACCCAAATTTAATTTTTTGTATGATTTATTAGCATCCTTTGAATTTTACCCTTGATTATAACAGAAGTAAGAAAAAGTGACCTTTGTGATACTGAAAGGAATTAGGATAGGAACCTCGAAATACATACTATGCATTCTGATGTTAAGAAAGGGAAAAGTACAGGGAAATATACATATAAAAACAATTAGTAATTAACCATAATATTGTTCCTTGCACAAACATAAACATGACAAATAACTAATTAATTATATTTTTTCGGTAACAAGTATAATAATTATTATTACGGAAGTATTGTAACGAAATAAAAAAGCTATCGTGTTACATGTGGCCTAATTAATGGATTGTTAATTACAGTTTTGTTCTAATTTGAATTTGAACAAAAACACTCGATCATGAGTGATAACTATCGACTAACGAGGTTGAAAGATTAGATCTATGGCTGATATGAGGTTACGTATAGAGCATAATGTAATTATAACATGACTTTTTAATATGCAGATTGTTTGAACACAAAACGCAATGTAAAAAATGTAATGCCATTTAGCACTAAGAGAAGTTGGTATTTAACATAAAAAGAAACGAAACAAACTTGCCCTTAATAAAGATTAAGAAGCTTTTCAAATCTGAATTTGATTTTTAATTAAAAGAGATAACAAAGCATAAAAAAGTTTATTTCATAGTATTTAAATAGATGAGTGAAATGTGTAATTTGTCATTATGATATTTAAATGAAATAACCGTTCAAATACTAATCTTTAAGTTGTACATGTTTTTGTACAAAACTTCAGTTATCCACAAAATGCATCAAATGATGTAAAATTACAGTAATATCTGAAAAAGTATTGTAAACGTAATACCGTTCAAATACCTTTAAAAGGGTACAAGTAATTATTTAACGTTCACCAAAACGAGTCCACGACAATGGCGTGGATCTCGCAACACGTTCGCGTTCGTGATCACGGCTCTACACCGTTGGGGCTATGAAATGAGCGTTTTATTTTTTCAGTTTAATGTACTACCTACCTACTAGCTTTCCGCTCATGGCTACGCTAGTTTATCTAAACCCTAAGAAATTGAATACTAAAATCTTCCAATAGAATCACTCTATCTATTAAAAAGAACCGCATCAAAATCTGTTGCGAAGTTTTAAAGATTAAAACATACATAGGGACATAAGGATTTAAAAAGATTGTAGAATACTCACATCCATTCTCCTGAATAGGGATCTTTTACCGTGAAAATTAAATGTAGGCACGGTTTTCCAAAAGTCTTTTATACCTTTTGCCTAATGGACAATTTTATTTTCCTGTTTAAACCTCGGCGAAAAGTGGGTATTAACTTGTCAACTTTTAAAATACTTCAACTTGTTTGTCATTTATTTTATAATTTTTCAAGCGCAGAGATGTTTATTTTTTATGTTAAATTTAAATATGAACTTTAAAACTAAAATGAATCTATCTATTTTTAATACTTGTCTTTTTATTATCTTTTCTGTACTTAATGTATCTACAATTAATAAAAAATGAAAAGATGTTTTAAGATAATTTAATTTCGTAGCCCAAAGCCTCGTGCAAGTCGTGGTCCATCGTACCTTATCATCACACTAAGCAGAATTTCGTGTTATATTCAATAATTTTAATATTTCTACATGACACGGACTACGTGTGAATAAATCTAAGTTATACTTTGAGATTCTTTTAAAATAATAACCTTTTCACATAACTGTTAATTTATTGTTACAAATCTAGCGATCTAAAACAGTTTTGTTTTGTTGTTAGTCGCACACATTATGTAGAAATTAAATTTTAAAAAGAAGCTACTGCTTATTCATAATACATAATCTGTTTAGTCTACGATTATGAAAAACCGAGATTGAACTACAATTATGAGTCAAGTGTAACTACCTACACAATAATATTTTTTCGACCAGTGTGTTTTTCTAAAGTCTGAGCCCCACAACACAAACCTTAGTAAAACAACCAATATTTATTCACTCTTCGCTTTTATTTGCATTTCATTAAACTTCCAACTAAATATAAACTAATAAATAAGGTCCCCTTTATAATGAAGCAATGTACTGCCCCTGTTCATTTCGGCGTTGCATGCAGTATTTTGTAACAATTCATCATTAGTGCGCCACTTACGTCAACCATACCACACCATACTGTTGCCATATTACAGGCAAGTTCAAAGGTAGTGATTAAAGCTTGACAAGAGTTTTATTTATAGCTTTTGTATTGAGACATAAATCACAAAATCCCATTAGCGTTAAGTTAATACGCAATTAATTGATCAATTAATTCACAAGTTAATTTAAAATGTTGATATCAATCGATTTTCGTGTTTTGACGAAACACATTTTTAATACTTTATTGTTATACCTATTAATTTTTATGTTGTATACAAATATTTTGCAATCACTCAAGAAATAACAACGGTTTTCGGATTTACCTCATAGGTCTTCCAATCAAAAATCGATAAGTATATAATATATAGGCAACATTATTTATCTTTTAATCCTAGAATAACCAACAAGAATTCATGCAAAAAACCCTAATAAAACAAACCGTCATAATAAATTTAGATACGCACGCATATAAACTATATAATTGAACTTGGTTATTAATAATTAAGCAATACGTTGATAGCTGCAATTTCAATAGCAAATTGGAAGCAATTGAATCATATCGATGGATAATTAGAGACATACCTCATGTTGTCATTATGAAATATAATCAATTGGTACGCCATGCGCCGTTTTTGTACTAAATTTTTAATTAAACTTCTATTAATTTAAAGGTCATTACGATAGAAATATTTAATGATAAGCTAAGCAATTTAAATATTCAAATAATTAATTGAATATATTTTATGTGTAGGTGTCTTACATTTAGGTACCTATATATCATTGAAGTAGCGTCTTGGGCAAAAAATCGAAGCGTATTTGAACCAACACTTTGGCAATAACGTTGCTTTAGACAAAATAAATGCTACTACAACATTGAATTTAAAAATATAAACATAATACAAATCAATTTAAGTATCATATTTTTACATTACAGTTGAGCATTCAATTAAGAACAATTCTTCAAATAAGCAGTTTTAATAAAGCGCTCATTTGCTTTATCCGGAAAATGAAGAACTAACTGACCTTTTTTATTCAAGTTCCAATAGTGAATTTCTGATAAATGTTGTCTTTTTTCATACGATGCAGTTTTAGTTAAAATATTAACCATCATCTTTAGCTATCAGAACTTCACACAAATATAAACCCTATCTAACCAAATTGGATATTTAGAAGCATCACGGACTTACAAATAGACACTACAAGTTCTGATATGAACCTATAATTATATCTAAACACACAATATAACAATTTGTAAGATATATAACAAAATTTATAATAACAGAAACTGCAACAGTATACAGTAGTTATACACAAGTCACCGGTTGTGAAGCGAATCACGTTTCAAATGTTTGTGACAAGTCTTCGCTTACGGGCGAGTGAGTTTTCCGACCAATTGATACAGATTTTAGATGTTGATGTTATAAAATATTTATTAGTTTACCTCTATTCGGAATCTTCGATCTATCCCTGGTGTATTTGTGTAAATATTTACTGAGAAACTATTTTTAAATGCACATTTAAACATATTTTTGTAAACATTTGTATGATAACATTACTACTAAAGTTTCTTCTTTACAAATCGTCTAATGTTACACGGATGACAATTTTGTTTTTCCTTGTATTGTCGACAATATTCGTAAACTTCTATGAGTAAACAAACGAACCATCTATTCGATTCAAATGAACCCTAACACCTAAGCAAATAACAATGCAATAAAAAATCTAATTCCAATAATACCAATTTATTACTGTTCACAAATCACCCGAAAGTCCAGGGTAATAAAGATTTACGTAGCGAATTTAAAAAACGACCCGCCTGTCGGGCGCACAGCCCGGTTTTGCTTTCTAATAAACTATATTGCTCCATACATTATGTTCGCTTTATCTAGAAGATTCTATTTCAAATTGTTATGCTTCAATGGTTACTCATTCTCCTTTGTATAATGTAATAATTTTGTTTGTTTTTATCTTGATTATAATAAAACAAGTGCTTGTCAACTATATGTCCGTCATAGTCAGAACTTTCGTGACAAAATATATAAAGATTTATATTTGAATAGATTGACTTGTTGACACCTATACAAGTATATTCCTAATGCTGTAAAAATAATAGGAAAATAAATAGTAAGGCAATTGTTTGAACACATAGGATAAAATTTTTCGCGTAGAGATTTAAAGAATTCGATAAAATGCCTTACAATACACAATACGAACATGTAAATATATTATAAATCAATGTAATATCTCACTTAAAGCGTTAAGTATTATGTTAAAATATCTAATTTAAATACAATAGCAGTCAATAGTGACAGTCCAGTTCCTGATCAATAAACAAAATCACGATTTCTGTACGACTAATGTACAGACAATTACTATTGTTACGCACATATTTTTCTCGTAAATACATTGCTGCTTACATGTCTAAAATAATATTATCAGCAATCGTGACAAGCAATGAAATAGGAACATGTTAATTCAAACTGTCGTTCCTATAACTCGATCACGATTGAGTGTCCATTCAGTGAAATATTCTTGTTATTTCACACGTCAATATAGTGAATTACTGTGTTGTATATTTAATAACATAATATGCGCATATCTGTACTTCTTACATGTACCAGATATCCTGAAAGTTACGGAAACATCAGGACCAAATCCTTGACCAAATACTTAGGTCCATATAAACCATAGTCATACCCTTAACTTAAACGATGGATGCCATAATATTATCTACCTATAATGTCGACTGATCCACTAGTAAGATTATGATCTACTGTTTATTGTAGTTACACATACACACTAGAGTTGTATGAAAAACACAAAGATATAATTTTAAAGAATACCTACATAAATTCTTAAACGGCAAAATGCTATAGGTAGGTATGCATTAGAAAATTAAAACTCGAGCTTAATATATGTACCAGCGATTGATTAAAAATAAAATAGTTACAATTTTTAATTAAATCTTTTTTGTATGCGTACCTAATATATATGTATAACTAAATTTTATGTTGAAACAAGAACTTAGACAAAAATATAATATCTCAATACAATATTGGCTTAATTATCTATTCAGCCCACGGATTTATTTACAAAAATAAATCCGTAATATAACAACCATTTACATTCGCAAGTCGTTAGCTTAATTTGGATTTTATACATAGATTATTTATATCTATAATTATTATAATAATTATGATAATATTTTAATTTTATTGGCAATTTGCGAACATTTGAACTAGCCTACGCAAAAAGCGTGAAATTGACAAGGACTTAATAACTGATATACAAATAAATTTCCATTTGATACCGTGACCTTTGCCTTGAAGGTAATAAATTAATTATTACTAGTTAACACTAATATAATACCACATATTACTAAATAGTTAAAATGTATTACCTCATTAAGAGTTGAACAATATATGTAATAGTAGTACCTTACCAAATGTTACCCATATATGAATGAGTTGACGTATTAAATTATTATATGTACTAAAATGTTGAAACTCTATCATGAATATTACGACATCGAAACTCAATAATTCTACAGACAAAGCACATCTACTTGTAGTAGATGCATTTCCCGTAAAATTAATAAACATATTTCATATTAAATCTAGTGACAATATAATATTACCGCGAAGCGCATCACAGATAATTCAACCAAAGGTTAACAGAATCGCGTTTGACAAACACGCCTATGTTTACCTGCGCGTATGAATTCCCGTTACGCTACAGCATTATCGAATTTCCTACAATCGATGAACCCTTTTACGCAAATAGCGTATTGAGTATTCAACTACGTCCCTACATAATATCATCGTTTTCACCATCTGCCGGTTAAATGGGATAGATCAGGTAACGCTATGCGATAGTTTGGTAATCGTGGCTTTGAAGTGCTGTATGATATGGTGTGTCGCAAAATGTTGTGTACATCACTGGTTATCGTTTAATTCTGAAATTGGCAATGTTTTAATCTTCTAAAAGAAAAGTAACAGAAAACTAAGCAATGTCATTGCATATACTATTTATAAACATTGTTAAAACTTCTGTTTAGTTCGTTCTTAGCTCTACGGTTCCATATGTAGGTAATGAACCAAAAGCATAACTTTGAGAAATGATGGTCGCTAAAATCAGAAGTAATGGGTATTCTTAATCTCACTTATTATTGATTCTTCGAGGGTTAACTGATTACATGAACGAAAATAGCTCATAATAATAAAAGAGAACACGAGTATGTGCCGCTTGCCTTGCTATTTCCATACAACTGCCACTCACTCCTTCATCTAGTAAATATTATATACGTTCTCTTTAAGATAAGACGTATGAGTTTTAAGTCATAGAATTCCACGAAACACTTCTATTATACTGCTAATGCTAAGAGAAACAATGCACGTCTTCGTATTTGGTTGTTAGCAGACTGACGTTTCAATTTAGTCGTATAGTGGCATTTGCTCAGCCGACGGCATAATGCAATGATATCAAGAGTGAGCAGTGAGCACCGTCTGAATGCTACTGTTTAGTGTTTAAGCCAAAGATTTCATAGACGTGTTACCTGCCTTTTACGAATGAATATGAATAGGGAAACGTTCACTGAGATAGACTGAGATTGTGATCTCTATGTTAAGAATTAGTATTGTATGGCTAAACAACCTTAACACTAAAGCAGAATTATCAATCATATCATAGACCAAGAATAAAAAATAAGTATTTGTACCTACTTATACCTACATAAAACTCTTGTCACGAGTTCCTGTTGTAGTAGATAGGTGTAGAGACGAAGAAAAAAATGTTGACTTTTTAAATAAAATATTTAGCTGAAGAATTTAAATTAAATGAAAAGTATGTTTTGGTTTGCGATACATTATGGTATGTATTAATATATTCTTAACAAGCCAGATAGATGATTAGCAGTGTAATTATGCGTTCTAATGCAATTACTCTATACAAATACCGTAATACAGCAGATGTAACACTAATTATAATTCCGTAAAAATCATAAATTAAACATATTCAGATACTCTTTGAGTCTTCCATTGACCATTTACGGACCGAGATCCCAGGAGAGGCGTGAACATAACGCGGCAAAACGGTGCATAGTTAAAGGAAAATTGGAGTTGGACATTGTCCTTCGATTAGATTTTATATTCCTATCGATCCAATTGAAACAAAGTTCTGGTCATTCGGAACGGGTTTGTGAGTGTCACATTAAGATAACGTTTATATTTTGCATTTATTCATAAGCAAAACAAAATAAACTTCTCTAAATCGGATTATTATCTTTCTAGAATTACATCTAGACATCCTCCAGTCCATTTTTATGGAGTCGTTTAAGACGATACTTAAAAAAGTTCTCTATCTTTATAAATCTGGATTTATTCCGTCTGGACCTCTAGACGGCCTTATTGCACGTATAAAAAATAAGTCTTATTGGGAAAGTACCTAGAAGAATTTTAAATTTCATTTCATTATATACCGTAGACTGTCGTTGACCGAACATAAAATTTAATAGTTCTATCGAGGTAATCTATAAATTTCATTGAACTAGTCATTTCATAGTGTGTAGTCATTCTTATGAAAAGGTTCACATTATGTATACAATCTATTTATTGGGTTTGAGTTTTGCTTAATTTCATCAAGATAATGTAGATACACTTCACCCACACTTATCGTCAATATTTTTTAAACAAACCAGCATAATAATTAATAAATAATACATGTAAATATGCCTTATTAAGAGCTAATTCAATTCAATATAAAGTACTGCGTTGCCACAATTTTGCCCATATCCTGTACTTATACGAGTCTTCATTCTGTATTAAAATTCTTGAAATTGAAATCTAAAATCATCAGCATCGCGCGGTCTATTTCCAGGCCATTTGCAGTCAAATAACTGTTGTCAGATAATGCCTTTATTCCAACGTGTGATATATCAGTTTTGTTCCCCGATCGAATAATAGCTTGGCACATTTCATCATGAATCATTAGGCAAATGTCAAAAGTAGCTTTGATTTATGGCATCGAAGTATTTCAATTATTTGAAAATAATATTCATTCATACCGAAATACGTGAACTATGGACTTGTTGGGTTAATTATTGGCTACCCATTTTAATACGTAAAATTAAGTATCTTAACTGAAACTTCCCGTGGCAATTCCAGTACAAAACATTTCCTTTGTCCATACTCACTATGACCAAATGTCTCTAACTATGATCAAAATCAAAATTTCATTAAATATCATTTTGTGGTGTAGGCGTGAAGAAGAGACAAACATGTAGACCGACAGACAGACAGTTATTTTCGCATTTATAATACAAGTAATAAGTAGAGATTGTATTTTAAACATATAATTGAAGTGTTTTATGTAACTCTTACAAAGCCAAAAACAATATGAACCTCATTTTGTACGCTAGGTAGTTAAACTTTGCGGGAGCGATTTGACTTTTTTAAAAAAGAAATAAAATAAAATTAAACTTAAACTTATTTAATTACTTAACTATAACAAGTGGACGATTTGGAGTCACAAATGTTAATGCCAGAATTACATGCAATGATACAAGCGATACCTTATTGCGAAACAAATGTTTTCCATTATGTGGAATGCTTATGTTAAATTGCAAGAACTCTCCGGTGGTCTTGCTGAGGCCAGCGGAAGGCTATTGCTCAACCTAACACGGTTGGGGTGGATGCGTAACTCCTCCCTCCTTAAGTGCGAAATTATCGGTTTGTTCATTTTTAATAACTATCCGATGATTTCGCAGACACATTACATTTAATATCTTATAACGAAGTAAGTAAAGTAAAAATAGAATTACAAGTACAAATATTAAAAATAGAGACGTATAGCCTAAAGTAGCACTGAATCTAAAATTTCTTTCACTGTTAACCATTTCACTATCACTGAACACTGATTGCTTTAATATCGTTGACATATATTTAACTTCGTCCAAGTTGATTCCTCGCATATTGAGTACACGTGTACTGGATAATGTTGGAGTTCTATTCACAGGTAATTGCGGCAAAACTATAATTTTTGTTGGTTCTACCGGATCATTCTCAGTGATTACTTGGTGAGGGCGAATCGTTATATTCTGGATCTCGATGCTACATGGTTCGTCGATGGTCATTATGTATGTGCCCACGACAGGATATTTGCTGACATCACCATTGCAAATTTGAGTCAGAGTATTTCTGTATTTTGAGAAAAGTATCCAACTTATAGATGTGATTCTTTGCATTCTCACATTCTCTATATTGATTAGCTGTTGTTCGCAGTGCATTGGGTTTCCTTCAAATTTAAGCAGTTGTTCTATGCAAGTAGTTTCAGGATAAGGCGTTTGATTTCGTTCATCGCATATTAGTGGGAGTCGAGCACGCTTAGGCATGAATTGGGCCAGCTCGCACCGGGGAAGGTACCACACCCCCACAGAAGATCGGCGTGAAATAGTGGCATGAAAATGCCATTGTGTTTCGTACGATGAGTGGGGGCACCGGAGGCCCGTATCCCTCTCCTACCCATCCCAATCCTTTCCCAATATTTCCCGTGTTAATCCTTTACAATACCCATCCTCCCCTCCTCTCCTCATATCCTTCTTTTTAAATTAAAAACATGGCAGCGGATTTAAATTTTAGACTACCCCAGGAGGGTACTAACCTCACTAGTGTTAGAGAATCCCTCCCTGAGTATCAAAACTCAGGCTGCCCTACGTACTCTGGGGAGGGCAAAAGTCCGCTTTATAAACCACCTAAGCGTAAAAGGCGCAAAAAGTCACCCAAACCACCACCTGTGCTATCAGTAGACTTCTGCAATGTGAGAGGCTTACACTCCAACCTCAATGCCGTCCACCACCACCTGGAGACGGCAAAGCCAGACTTATTATTTCTGACAGAGACTCAAATTCGTCCTCCTCTTGACACATCATACCTTCACTACCCAGGTTACAAACTGGAGCACACTTTTATTCCTAAAGCTGGTGTATGTGTTTTTGTAAAGGAGGATATTAGTTGTCGTCGCATCAACAATCTCGTTAGCTCTAACCTGTCAACTCTCTGGCTTCGTATAGACTGCAATGACCATCCTCGGGTCTATGCGTGCGTGTACAGGTCGCATAGTGGTGATGCTGAAACCGACCGGCTTATGGAGCACCTTCAAATCACAGCTGACGCAGTACTCGAACAGATCCCCTCTGCTGAAATCATCGTCTTAGGCGATTTTAATGCCCATCATATTCAATGGTTAGGGTCACGGCTTACTGACCATGCGGGGAGATCAGTTTACGACTTTGCATTGGCTAATGGTCTAAAACAACTGGTGGCTTCGATCACGCGGCTGCCAGATATCGTGGACCATACTCCTTCCATGCTAGACCTCCTGCTCACCTCCCACCCGGATAACTATCGGGTCGATACAGTCGCCCCTCTAGGCACATCAGATCATTGCCTGATTCGCAGTGTGGTGCCAATCTTGCGCTCAAGGCGGCCCCGATCAGGTGGCTGCCGTCGCGTTTGGCACTACAGAGCGGCTGATTGGGATGGGATGCGGGAGTTCTTTTCATCCTACCCCTGGAAGCAAGTTTGTTTTGCACACGATCCTAGTGCTTATGCTGACTCTGTCGCGGATGTGATACTGCAGGGAATGGAACTTTTCATACCGAGTTCTGTAGTTCCCATCGGCGGCAAGTCCCAGCCTTGGTACGGTCATCTCTGCAAAGTGGCATTTCGCCAGAAGCAGGAATGTTTCCGTAATTGGGCAGACGCATTATTAAAACAGGATCCGAATACCAGTGCTCTTAAAAAACAATATAACTTTGCCTCCAGACACTACAAAAGGAAAATAAGCATTGCAAAGTCCGAGTTTATAAGCGGCATTGGCAAGAAACTGACACGCTACCCTTCTGGTAGCCGAGCTTTCTGGTCACTTGCTAAAGCCGCCCAAGGAAACTTCTGTCAGCCGACGTTCCCACCTTTGCGCCGGGAAGATGACACCTTGGCACACTCGCCCAAAGAGAAAGCCGACCTATTGGGCGCTCTCTTCGCTTCCAATTCCACCTTGGACGATGGGGGAAAGGTACCGCCTACCATCTCACGGTGCCAGTACTTTATGTCCGATGTGCGCTTTACACAAAGTAAAGTGCGAAAAGTACTTTTCTCTCTAGACACCCATAAAGCGAGTGGCCCGGATGGTATCCCTGCAATTGTCTTGAGAACGTGTGCTCCAGAATTGGCTCCCGTTTTTTCGCACTTGTTTCAACACTCCTATGATGTTGGCATTGCCCCTGCTTCGTGGAAAACCGCCGCAGTGCACCCGATCCCTAAGAAAGGCGATCAATCGGACCCCTCTAACTACAGGCCCATTGCTATTACCTCTTTGCTCTCAAAAGTCATGGAAGGCATAATCAACCGTCAGCTCTTAGGTTACCTAGAGGAGAACCAGCTGATCAGTGACCATCAGTATGGCTTTCGCCATGGACGATCAGCTGGTGATCTCTTGGCCTTTCTAACTCACCGATGGGCTGCGGCTATTGAGAGTAAAGGGGAGGCACTAGCCGTTAGTCTTGACGTCGAAAAAGCCTTTGATCGGGTGTGGCACCGGGCTCTCCTTTCGAAGCTTACATCATATGGACTCCCCGAGAAGTTACGCACATGGATAGCCAGCTTTCTTGCAGCACGAAATATTCGGGTCGTGGTCGATGGATCGAGCTCGGATCTTATGCCTGTGAACGCTGGCGTCCCCCAAGGCTGTGTTCTTTCACCCACACTATTCCTTCTGCATATCAATGACATGTTACAAATTAGTAACATTCATTGCTATGCAGATGATAGTACTGGAGACGCCTCTTACACTGGCCATGCTAACTTCTCGCATGAAATTGTCGATGAGTGCAGAAACACTCTTGCGTTGAAAATCGAAACTCTTTTGGGAGAAGTTTCAGAGTGGGGTCGTCAAAACCTCGTCGAGTTTAACCCCGCTAAGACGCAACTATGTGCTTTTACGGCCAAAAAAAAGCCATTTGAATCAGCTCCCCTCTTTTTGAACACTCCCCTCAGCGTCAAGCCTAGCATCGCAATTCTTGGCGTCAATGTTTCTAACGATGTTCAGTTTCGCGATCATTTGGAAGGTAAAGCTTCTCTAGCTTCTAAAAAACTGGGCGTCCTTAATAGAGCGAAGCAGTACTTCAGGCCTGACCATCTTCTTTTACTTTATAAAGCTCAGATACGGCCACACATGGAGTACTGCTCACATCTCTGGGCTGGTGCCCCGTCTTACCAACTCCTCCCACTTGATCGCGTACAACGTAGAGCAGTTAGAATGATTGGCGACCCAAGACTTAGCGATCGACTTGACCCTCTTGCTTTGCGAAGGGACATTGCCTCGCTGTGTGTCTTCTATCGCATATACCATGGGGAGTGTTCAAATGAGCTATTCGAGCTCATACCTGCTGCGGAATTCCATCACCGCACCGCCCGCCATAAAGCCAACTTCCATGCACATCATTTGGACCGCTGGCGAACGAGTACCGTACGCTTCTCGCGACACTTTTTTCCACGTACCACCACCCTGTGGAACAGTCTACCAAGTTCGGTATTTCCGCACATGTATGACTTAGACTTATTTAAAAAGAGAGCCTACACCCACCTTCGAAAGTCGGTAACAGCCTCACAAAGGTAACTTTGTGAGTGCTCATGGGCGGTGGTGATCACCTCACTAGGTGACCCATCTGCTCCGTTACCCGCTCTATTATAAAAAAAAAAAAAATAGAAATTGTTCTCCAGCAGCGAGCGATCGGCACGGTTTTACGATCGGTAAGTATTTCATCCCCTTTGCCAACAGGTAAGGATATTTAGGAAAAATGGAAAGGGTTTTACTATCGGATGCACGGTACATAGGTATAGAGTATAATTTGTAATAGTTATAAGTATAATTATCTGTAATTGGAACCTCCATTATGAACGTAATCTGGTTTTGTTTAATATACGATTTAACATTAATAGTTTCTTCTAGTTTTACTAAGTTTGCCTCACTCGCTTTAAACACTAAATTTTCAGTTTGAGATATGAGAATTAAATGTTGCAACAACTCAGTAGAATTAATAATACTTTGATGTAGTATGGATACTTTACTAAATGCTAGAGCAGTCTCTATTTCTCCTAATTTTATAAAAATAGTACGAAAGTTACTTACAAATAAATTTAAAAGGCTTACAACATAAGTAGTATAAACCCAATGATTATCCTTAGATGCTAATTCCTTAATCATAGATTCTACAATTTTTAAACGCTTATCTAATATTTTAGAATTTTGATTTAAGACTTCAGTAGTATTAATAAAACTATCGAGCATTTTAGATATTAAAGTAATTTTATTTCTAACGATAGTTTGATCGTTTTCAAGTTTAGCTGTAAGTTTATCGTATCTCATTGCGTCACTATAGTCTAAATTTCCGGTTATAATTTTAATTAAGGAACCTAGAGGATTGAGGATTCCTCTCTTGACACGTTTCTGTGGGACTAACTGTTCGTATTTCTGAATCGTTATATCACGAATATATTCAGCGTGATATTTTGCCACTTGAAAATCGTGTAAGTATGAAATATTCTTATTAATTAAACTATCGAATTCACTGTATTTGCTAATAATAAGATTTAAGTCATCATTAATCTTATCTAAATTTAAAACCTTAATTATAGTCCAATAGTCTGTTTGAAGATATGCTTGCCCTTCTTTCACAGGATAAATTCCCGGGTTATGTTGAAGAGGTTGTAGTTGAAGGGCCAGCGCGGACCTCATCACTATCAGCCAACACCACCTGCGGAGGGCGTTTTACATTTATAATAGGGACCTTAGTCTTCCTTTTACCAATCTCTATCGGTACAACGTTCCTTGAACCTTGTCCTATAACCTTAGCTTTATGGAATCGCGGCTTATCCTTGCTTTTTCGCTTATTAACGTCTTTTGCAAATATAATTTTTCCTGATGGGAGACTGATTGGATCTTCACCACCTCTCCTATCCTTTACCTTTTGCTTAGTTTCGATCATTTTCTCTGCTAAATGTTTATATAGAACCTTTAAACGTTTTGCATGGTCCTTAACCAATTGCTGTATATAATGCTGCTCGAAATCAGCGTTAAATAAGCTACCTGAATCCGTGTGACCAAATACGACTTCAAAAGGGGTTAAGCCCGTAACTGAATGAATTGAACTATTATAGGCAATAATTGAATACATCATTACTGATGCTGCATCCGTGCATTTCTCTTCGTATTTCGCACATCTATAAATTTCACTAATGGTCGAATGTAAACGCTCAATTAATCCCATTGAATTAGGATTATTAGGTGAGCCGATATGAAGCTCAATTTTATGTAAATTCAAAAATTCTTTCATTAGCTCATTATTAAATTCACTACCGGGATCTGAACTAATCTTTCTAGGAGTGCCGTAAAACGAAAAATACTTCATGAGTGCACGCACTACTTCTGCCGTTGATCTATTGTCTATTGGAATGGCTTGACCTAACTTACTAAATGCGTCGATAATAGTTAAGTAATAATTTCCTTCTATCTGAAAAATATCAATAAATATTTCTTGGAACGGCGCGTCTTGTGTTTGAGTTAATTGTAAAATAGGTTTAAAGGGATTACGATCATACTTCATTTTAGAACAAGTTTCACAAGCATTAATAAGGGCTGAAATAGTTTCCTGCATATTGTGCCAAAAATAATTTCTACGTATACTTGCTAGAGTCTCCTTAATACCGCGGTGACACGTTTTGCCTTGATGGTGTTTTATAATAATAGCCTTTTGTTCCTTCTCATCTTCTATAAAAACTACACGCTCTGTACATTCAAATAACAATACTGTATCCTTTCTAAATAATTCTATGACAATGCTAGTAAACTGTTTGCGATGTTCATCATCTTCGAAATAAATGAAATACTTAACTTTCGGTTTAATATACTCTTTTAAAAATTGTTTTACTAGATCCGGATTATTAGTAGGCAAGAAAACTTCTAAAACCTTTTGCTTTTCACGTGAAAGGTCGTGAACTTGCATTTCGTTCTTAAACCACGTATATACTAAAATTTGATTTGGTTTTGTGTCTATTGCTTCATGTAATATAGGTATACCGGACGATTCTACAATATTAGCTGAATGAACTGTATCCGATTTCGACGTTACAGATGGTGACCTGACTGGGTAGTCACATGTTCTAGGAGAACTCATCGCCGATAGAGTTTCAGAGTCGGGAATAGATATCGTTTCACTAGAATCGCGTTCTGATATAGTAATTGTACTAGAGTCGTTACGCGTTCTTGGCCTATTGTCTCTATCGCCTATATTAACAACCATAGATTCGTTTTCGTTATCGGAATGCATAGCGTTAACCCTAATTCTAGACAAAGCATCCGCGTTTAGATTTTGCTTCCCTTTCTTATAAACTATTTCATAATCATAGTCTTGGAGTCGAAGTCGCCAACGAGTCAGTTTACTACTTGTATCCTTTTGAGAGTTAAGCCATGATAAAGGTTTGTGATCTGTGTATATCATAAATTTCTTACCATAAAGATAAGGCCTAAAATGTTTAATAGCCCAAACAATGGCTAGACACTCGCGTTCTATGGTGCTATAGCGTGATTCGGTGTCACTTAAGGTGCGGCTTGCATATGCAACGGGTTTATCGCCTCCAATGGGGCCCTGTGATAATACTGCCCCTAACGCTACATTAGACGCATCAGTCGTTAAGATAAAAGGTTTTTCAAAGTCTGGGTATTGCAAAAGTGGTGCATTCGTTAAGAGTTCCTTACATCTATTGAATGCGTCTATGTAATTTTTATCTAAAATGATTTTATTTCGTTTTTTCAGGCAAGATGTTAAGGGCTTCGTTACCTGTGCGAAATCTTTAATAAACCGTCTATAGTATCCGATAAGACCAAGAAAAGATTTAATCTCAGTAGTTGTTTTGGGAATCGGGTAATTAAGTACCGCAGTAATTTTATCGTCATTAGGTTTCAGTCCGTCTTTAGTAATAGTATGTCCGAGGTAAATTACTTCTTTTCGTAAAAATTCAGATTTGTCTAGTTGTACCTTTAAGTTTGTCTGTCTGAGTCGGTCAAAAATGGTTCTTAACTTTAATATATGTTCATCTAAGCTAGAGGAGAATACAATTACGTCATCCAAGTAGACCATGCAATGTATTCCCTGTAGCCCTCTTAATATATTGTCCATTGCTCTTTGGAATGTAGCAGGAGCTGTTTTTAGGCCAAATGGCATTCTAAGGAATTCATAGTGTCCATACTGAGTGCTGAAGGCCGTTTTCTTAATGTCTCGCTCGTCTACCTCAATCTGATGATAACCACTTGCTAAATCAAGTGTAGTGAAGTAGAGGCTCTTACCAAGTTTGTCCAGTAAGTCAGTAATATTAGGAAGTGGATAACGGTCGTCAACAGTCACGTCATTAAGTCTCCGATAATCAACTACCATACGCCATTTTACTAATCCGGAAGCATCGCGCTTCTTCGGAACTAAATGAACTGGAGCATTCCACGGGGAATGTGATTCTCGTATTACATTGTCTTGAAGTAATTTTTCGACTTGTCTATTAATTTCATCTGCTTGCGCAGGAGCCTGTCTATACGGTCTAACAAAAATCGGGTCTTCGTTTTTGGTATTAATTTTATGTTTAACTTCGTTGGTAAAACTTAATGGGATTTGTTCGCAATAAAATATGTCCCTATATTCGTGACATAGGGCGAATATCTTATTACGCTCTATTTCGCTAGTGTGGTCAAGTCTCAGCTTTGATAAATTATTTTTGAGTAATTCGTCATCTTCCTTGTCGTTGTGTTTGTCGTTATGTACAAAGTTACAATCGGAAGGGTCTGATGTTTGAAGAGGTTCGTTAATTTTCAGAGTCATGGGTGATTCTACGCTATTCTGGATTATTGTTGTTGCATAGCCATTATTACAGTTAACTAATGCTGAGGGCATTCTTACTCCGGGTTTAAATTCTTTAAAGTCGATTACTGCAACACCTGAGTGAAGGTCGGTAGGAATTTTTACCTTCTGCTCACATCGGGGTGGCAAGTGGATAATATAATCTAAGTTATTATTAATGATGGGGATGTCTGTGTTCCTGGTTCTCAGTAGCAAATGTTTCAGGTCAATTATTGCGTCTATTTTTTTTAGTAGGTCATTACCAATAAGTCCGTCATAGCGTTCGTCTACGTCATACAAATGAAATTTGTGGTCGTCAGGGGTATTTAACGTTGGAAAAAGCGGAATTTCTATAACTTCGTCATGTTGACTGGATGCATGGGTGCTTATAACTTTAAAGGGTTCATATTTTATAAAATTCGGAAAATATTGATAGGCAATTCGGGGGCTGATAAATGATCGCGTGCTCCCAGTATCAATCATAAATTTGGAATTAATTTCAGGAATATAAATGTGTGGCAATTTCAGATTTGGATCGCAATTTAATTCTATGATTTCTCCTTTGTAGAGGCTTCCGTTTGAAAATTTTCTTCATCAGACGGAAGCACATTAATGTCTTCAGTATCGTCAGTGGGTGTATCATTCTCATCGTATTCGTAATTCGTATAGTCGTAAGGGTTATAGTCATAGTAATAATTATTGTCATATAGTAAATTGTCATTATGTATGTCGGTTTCATTCAGTCTAAAACCTTGCTGAGTTATTTGTGGTCGAGGGGGTGCCGTCCTCATGGAAACGTCAGTAGACTCAAAGCGGTTATTTTGTGGAGGTCTTTGACCGAAATGCTGCGGCTTCATACCAAAAGTTTGAGGAGGCCTATAACCAAATTGTGGGTTTTGATTAAATGTAGGCCTATAACCAAACTGTGGATTTTGATTGAATGAAGGCCTATACCCGAACTGCGGGTTTTTATTAAACGGTGGCTTATAACCAAATTGTGGATTTTTATTAAACGGTTGTTGGGGTGTAAATTTAAAACCAAATTTTGGCTGCTGTGCATTTTGAGGTACATTTGGTATCCCGAAATTAAATCTTTGTTGAGGATTATTTTGTAAAAATTGGGGCACCGTAACGTTAGGCGTTTGCTTCGGCAGCGTTGTATTATTGTGGATACGATTGCGTGATTGGTATTGCTCGTGAAAATTAACTTCTTCTAAAACGATTTCTAAAGCCTGTTCTAATGTACTAGGTGATTTCAGTCTTACAATACGCACCATGCTCTCGGGTAAATTATACAAGAAAACGTTCAGGGCTGTATGATTATAAATCGCAATTTTCGCGCGTTTCATTTCCGTATCTACCGATAAATTTACCTTCGATATTAATAATGATCGAATATTCTGTATCCTATTACAAAATTCAAGGTAACTTTCGCCGGATTTAATTTTACAGGACTCGAGAGAGATTTTTATGCAATCCTCACTACGCGGATCACCAAAATGCTGTTCTAGTAATTCCTTTAAAGCGGGCCAAGTATTAATATCTTCGCGCTCGGATAATAACGCGGCGGCATCGCCTATTAATCTACTAGTTATGGCATGTAAAACGTAAATATTCTGTTCTTCATGCCCTCTAAATTTATTAATTATATATTCACATTTTCGAAAGAATAAATTCAAAATTCTTTTGTCTCCACCAAAAAGAGGAATAAGCTTTAGCATATCACTCGGAATTGTTATTACGTTTACGCTTTGGATTTCGCGTTCCATGTTAAATAAGTACAGAGTAATTAAAGTTCTGAAGTCTTTAATCAATTACAATAATTTCGAACTATTAAAATCACACACACACAGAAATCAATTAAAAACACAATATAATAAAAATTCTTAAAATATAGCACAATAAAAAAAATTATATGTTACCAATTACTATAAAAATTAAAACTTGAAGTAGTATAAAATCACATGTAAAATATAAAAATTATTAATTGAATTACGATCAAGTTTGAGATCATTTAAATCAATTAATATTAATATTTCTTTATGCAAAAATTCATTTACTTTTCCTATGTAAAACTTTTATTTAAGTTACACTCTATAGCTAATTAGTCTGTGCAGAGTTTTATGCAAGACAATTCTTAGAATTAAATACGATATTTCTTATTGTTTGAGTTATAACTAATTACTGATTTAATAGAATTTCATATTAAAACCAGATCCGTTATAATGAGAGACGTTCAATCCCAAAATAACAGTTAAAAAAAAAATAATTAAAAGTCAAAATTACACTCTCGTGAAAAGGATATAGGAATATATCAGAAAGGATGGCAAAAAGTTTTACTCACCAACCGATCGTCGATCCCATGTCCTCGTCGTGGTCGTTTAACAAATTTATTTTTCGGTTCTTTTAGGATAGCACGGCCTTTATAGCAATGTTCTAGGGCTAATTTTGAAGACCTCTAGACATGCAGACCTTATGTGGCTATCCTACCGGCTGCGCCAGTTAAACTTTGCGGGAGCGATTTGACTTTTTTAAAAAAGAAATAAAATAAAATTAAACTTAAACTTATTTAATTACTTAACTATAACAAGTGGACGATTTGGAGTCACAAATGTTAATGCCAGAATTACATGCAATGATACAAGCGATACCTTATTGCGAAACAAATGTTTTCCATTATGTGGAATGCTTATGTTAAATTGCAAGAACTCTCCGGTGGTCTTGCTGAGGCCAGCGGAAGGCTATTGCTCAACCTAACACAGAGGGTTGGGGTGGATGCGTAACTAGGTACCTAATCTAATTTAATATTATATAGTACAACACAAGCAGCTTAGTTCAGAACCGCCAAGATTGCTTACTACAGAGAGGCTTTTTAATTTGAATTTAGATGAATTTAATCAAATTAATATAGAACAACAATAGTAAATTGCCTTGTTCATCTCGTTTTAATAAGAAAATTGAATCGAGAATAACTGAAAGCCATTCCTATTGGAAGAAATAAACAGAGGAAATATAATGAAATGAATTGAGTGGTAAAAGGGTTACATAGACAAAACAAATTTACTTTAACTCCTAATAAAGTAATCAATTTGGGCACTTCGAAATTGTTAATCAAACTGTTTGCCAAATTAAATTGCGTCGGCTTTTAAAACAATATTTTTACTAATAAAAATGCATAGTTACCTATACAATATGCACATCTTTATAACCGATAGTAAAGCCGCGTGTTACAGCTATCAATATTATGTTTAGTAACTATTAAATGGTGGTTTGATTCTATATATTATATATTGTAATAAATGTTAATGTTAAACAACAAACTTCAAATCATGGTTTTATACAAACACTTAAAAGCTTATATAAAAGAAAACCCCAATCAAAACAAACCAGAAGTCCGATAAATATTCAATTTCTATTAAAACCATTTTTATTTATTGTCTACACTTTGAAAAACATTAATGGGTTGAATATTGGCTGAGAATCTTCCGAGGTTTGCGGCATTTGCATGCTAACAAGCGAACCAGGCTTTCTTTATTAATTGCTATTCCAATGCAGGGTCAGCATGCATGCAAATGAGGCTTTATAATTTTAGGGCTCCGAGTTTAAATCAAATTCTTTGCTCACTTCATAAATTAACCGTAGTTTTAAGGTGAGGGGATTGACTTGTCACGCTAGATGAAAATTGTTTATGTTCCATAAAGCCATTTTATAGGTTAGCACAGTGAATGAAAAGCTGTTCAGAGTAACCTAATTTTAAAATAGATGACAATCGTATAATTATTTTCTTAGGCGTGTGTTGATGGTGTATGGAAATAGCAAAAAATTGAACAAGGATAGCCTAGGAAGCCTGGGAATAAAATAAATTAGATGTTTTTGCTGATTTATATTTCATCAGGCAAATTTTTGGAGAAAACGTAACTATTTGGAGAAAATTGTTATTAATGAATTTAATTCTATACCTATTTCATTAAATCTGGATTACATACATAATTAAACGCAAGGAGCCTTCTGATTCAAATATAACATTTTTAAAAGTAAAACAAAATATTTTATTGAAGTGTATTGAAAGACAATAATCCTATTGTATTAATTGAAACAATTCAGGGGCCCTGTTGCACTTAGGGGCTCTACATTCTACAATGCAAACTGCAGGTAAGTATTTAAACCTGAT
Source organism: Colias croceus (assembly GCF_905220415.1). Lineage (NCBI taxonomy): Eukaryota > Metazoa > Arthropoda > Insecta > Lepidoptera > Pieridae > Colias > Colias croceus. The sequence goes on along the minus strand of NC_059541.1, from coordinate 3,909,990 downwards.
AAGATGCCGATAAGGAAAGTTCAGTGAACGATGTCTGTAACTCCTTACACGTTATTCCTTGGATATAGATACTTTAAGGATAATATTATACAGAGTTTTAATGAAGCAAAGTTGTGGCGTATAAGTTTTCTTCTATAATGGTCTTATTTAACTTTGTGTAACTAATTCTGAAGCGTAACTAAATTAAATCATTTACAATCTTGTAGACTCATAAGTTATGTAAACATTTTGGTTTAATGTTATTTTATATCGCCTTGACAAGTGGTACATGAATTTTGTTTGTACATGAAATAAACCCACATAATATTTATATGAACCTTAAAAATGCATACATTATTCGCCTGTTTGGACAGTTATTTACAAAAGTTCCTCAACAAACAGCGAAGAATGAATTCCTCACAACTACCCTCAAACATACAATATTTTTTGAAGTTTGAATTACATTTCACAGCCACAATTCCTAAGGTTTATGTGTCCACTAGATTGCACGCTCGCAATGGCCGAGAACACAGTATCGAGAATTGCGTTTTAAATATAAAAGTGGAATAGAAACGAATATTTTTCTACCCTTTCCAATTAATGGAGCGCGATGTTACGTTGCCATTGAGATATATTATTTACGTTCAATATTTTCATGAATGCTGTTACAGTATAGACGCAATTTTTGTTCAAAGTTGCCGTATGGCGAGCTGTGTCTAAATTGTTTCAATTATATTAATTGTTACTCATTTAAATGTTTCAGTTCATTTAAATGTTTATAAAAATTTATGTATCTTTCCACATTTTTAATTCTGCCTGCGAGTGAGTGGGTAAATAAATCCCTTCTCATTTGGTGCAAAATGATGTCCATATGTCCTATGAAGCAACGTAGGTAGATTGAGGTAGATAGAAGTAGTTTGCTAAAGCAGTTCTTTAAGCATTACATCAGTTTAAAAGGCTTTGATTTTCAGAGGTGCATGTCTAAATACTTAACTATACTAAAAAAGAAAGCAGTGCAGAATGTAGCGACACCTGGCTCTGAATCGCGCAAGCGAAATGTTTTCGCTACAGAGCATATTATATGCAACTTTCCGACATCATCCATCGGGGCCTGAACGGCCGGCCAGTCGAGTAGACTGGTCGAGGATCCTCCCTTTTTCAATGGAGGAATTCCACCTTCCTTCCTCCACATAGAAAACAGAAAATTATCAAGTGTCGTTTTAATTACTTTTAACAGTAGCTTTACTTCATAATTAAATTTTGTAATCGTATTTAACAGAAATAAGTATTTTATTTACATCCTCATTTTGTTTTATTTACTTTAAATTATTTTTAATGTTTAAGTAGAAAAGTTAGAGCACTGTATTATATTTCAGTTTCGCCGAATTCTTCGTTAGTATTGGTCCATATCTACTATACATATTTGGAAACATGATATTGGCTTCATCTTCATGAGAAATAAACATGAGTACGTGCTCATTCGTAAAATATTTTTGTTTTTTTATTTTTATTTTTTAAATGAATGATACTTTATAGTTTATACTAATGAAAGAATAACAATCGTTTTCTTCTTATGTCTTATTATTAAATTCATTCAATATTTTTATTCCTGAAGATATAAAATTATAATAAAACTGAATAAAATTGAAGCTTCAGTTTCGGATTGAAATAACGTGGCACGAGCGATTTTATTGTTCGTACGTCTGTGTGTTCAAACAAACGACTGGACAAAGAAGATTATTTTTATTGCAGTTTAAAGGTTCGACTGCCTGAAAACGTGTGGAGTTCAACACCCCAATAGCTGTTTGTTTGATGTTGTATTTTGGATTGTGTAATTAAAAACAAAATGGAGTTAATCACGGGATAATTTTTTAAAAGCAATTCGCAAGAAAAGTAATAATATACTTACATAAATCAATACTTAAAAAAAATTATGAATATTTTAATTGGTAGCATATTGATTGGTAAAGAATATAGGTAAAAAAAAATTTAATGGTGTTAGTTTATTCACAGCAACAATTCAATTTTTCGAAGAGTGGCATTATATTCACAGCAACCTTCGTAAATATATTAGACTAATAATTAAAAAAAAATATCAATATATTAGTTACCTACCTACTTATTTTTATCAAACTGAACACATTTTGCAGAAATAATATTTTGTTATTAGTCGTAAGTACATTCAACAAGAAATAAGAAATGTGCAGGTGAGTTTATAACATAAAAATATTTCTTAAAACTATGCAATATAATCAAGGAAGGAATTTCATTCTGCACGGGCACAACAATTGTTTGCTTTAATAAGTAGCGGCCCCTGTCAGGAACATTTCGAGGGGCTGTATTTTATCCTGAGTCCTTTCTCTGGGGATGAACGCCTTGCGGTGGACAATGTCGGCTTACGAACGGCTTTGCATTAGACAAGGTACGGACAATATTCACGTAAGTTTCCAAAATCCTTCGTGTCATATAAAGTACACTATTATTCACTCTAAACTAGCACTAACCCAGTTTAAAATTACACCTCTTGAGTAAGATAAATGGGAAATTTTTCAAGCGGCAAAGTTTATGCGATATGGACCTTTATTCGAATTTCAGGGACTTAAATTTTATACGTCGGATTTACGCGTGAGCTGCAGTGCAGCCGCAGCGAATCAACATAATAAATATTTTCTTACTTTTGGATTTATTTTATTTGAGCCATTTAATCCACGATTCATAATATCATGAATACCTAATATAATAATTATAGTGTTATGTGATTATCACGTGAAGTTTAAATGTGATTAAGAATATTAATTTGATAATAAATAAATTTACAAATTTTTATAACAATGTCACAATCCCCGCACCGGATTAACCCGGGATACTAAAGATGATGACTGATGAGATGCCTGTATGTGTACCTCCTTTTCTCTTATAATAACTATGTAGAAATGTTTTTTTTTTTTTGCACAAATCCAGTCAATAAAGTAGGTATATCAGGTAAGTAGGTATATCAGGCAAGTAGGTATAATCCTTTGTGAAGTCTATGAAGTAATTTTAAGGATAATAACAAATTCATGATTAAATTTTCTAACGACTATTAAATACCGTAACGTAAGTCTGGTTTCCCTTAAAATAACATCATAAACATTTCCTCACACATGTGTGTCACATTTCAATTCCATCCGAACGCCAATGTGACATGGCGATATTTAAAAAGTATACAAATATTACTAAAAATTGATACTGTTTCCTGTCAACCTATCTTCCCGAGTCCCGACCGCGTCGAGTGAAAAATAGGTGAAAACACTTCACAACGTAAAATATTTCTGCAACTTTTCTTCCTTAACATTTAATTTTAACAACGAAAAATATGTGCTCTCTCAAAGAGCATCTTATGAAACCCAGTAAGAAATGAAGTCTTAATATAACTTTGATTTAATTTGTTTTGTTTCACTCGTGAGGATATTATAGCCTTTCTTGTTACATTCGTCAGATTCGTAGCGGGATACTATTGAAGCTTTCAGTATTCTGAACGTTATTCTTAAAACTTTCCATAATATTTATGACTAGCTGCTCCGCGCGGTTTCACCCCCGTGGCTCCACTCCTGTTGGTCGTAGCGTGATGATATATAGCCTATAACCTTCCTCGATAAATGGGCTATCTAACACCGAAATAATTTTTCAAATCGGACCAGTAGGTAGTTCCCGAGATTAGTGCGTTCAAACAAACAAACAAACAAACTCTTCAGCTTTATAATATTAGTATAGATTTGAGACACGTAAAGTATACTTAGAATGCATTGTAATTTATTAGCTGAACTGCGTAGTCAATGCTTAAGAAATTTTGTAAAAAAAAAAAAAATACGTAAGTATGATTTTATGGGTTTGATAGTTGATGCTTATTTCTACTCTATAATGTACCTATGATAAATAATCAATTAATTGTTCAATCCTGTTGAATTTCGGACGGGTTGCTAGTTTAAAACAATTTTCAAATAAAAAATAAACATAGGTATTTTCATCACAAATTGGATCCAAGTCATCAACATTCGCTCGCATCATATCCATCCTATTTAGATAGATTTAATATCTAAATATTTCGCTAAAATTTAAAACTAAAGTTAATCCTCAATCCTCATATTCCAGTTTTTACTGCGTATTAACATTTCTGGTTTCCGGCAAAGTAGGCGCTGTGATTCAGACGCGAAAAATGCAATTTGCTTCGTAGTAATCTCTTTACGTTGAGCGTAATAGTCATGTAATGGGAAGGAAGGTGAAATTCTGGAGGGGTTATTTCATTTAGTTTTGCAGTTCCATACTTACTATGTGTAATGGTTTTTGTGTCAAGTTCCAAAAACTGTTTGTAGCAACCGCTTCTAACTGCGTTATTGGGCTGATTTTTCAATCCTTGGTTAAAACTTATTCATCGAATAACGTATTAAACTACCATTTCAAAAAAAATTTTCTAATTGTCCGTATTTGACAGTTTACAGGTGACATTTTAAAATGTTCATGTAATACTTTATTGGACGGATAAATTTTAACCAAGGATTGAAAAATCGGCCGTTAAAATGATGTAAACAGTCCCTCTGTAAAGCGTGCAAAGGTAAGACTCAAATTAATATTACCCCTGACCCCCTGAGTTCATTTTTACGTAATTATTGTACGTGAACGACGATAATATACATCCATACATATAGTTCAATACATACTCATACAAAGCCTGTCATCAGGAACGGAACAGGGAACTACCTACACAAAAGAAAGGATATATATATCTTCATATACACTATCGACTACTCAATTCTATTCACACTCGTACGTCATAATGCGAGGCAATAACTCTCAAAAGTCATAGAGCACATGTGCACCATTGAAACGGCTTTAAGGGTCCACTGAGGGAATAACTTCTCTTTGTGTCATAGCTTAACAAAAAGGTCAGGAATTAGTTCCTAACAGCCGTCATTATATCAAATGTGGGGTTCTGAGAAATTTAATCTTCGAAACTTTATTGAATATTAAAGCTTTTACGGAGTACCTATTAATTTGACTTTATAAGGTAAGGGGTAAAGTTTTCTTTCATAAATGATGAATAGCTGACTGAAAAATAATGAACTATGATTAGTAGGTATTTGGCTTTTGAATAATATACATGAAGTTTTATTACTTTATTCGCTTACTCGACTTGGCGATTTAAAAATAAATGCCTTATTTCATATTTTTTTTATATGTATCATTTAAATTAGAGCATACTGAATCAGTGATTTTTTCCCTATTATACTTCATTCATCAAAAACATTGCAATTTGAAGAATTTAAAAAGACAACTTGTTAAAAATCAGCAACTGAAACAGGGAACGCAGCGCAAAGCACAACCCGGTTGACTTTAATCATACCACAATATTCGCATCCTAAAAAAACTGCAACTAAAAAAACTCGATGAATGGATAAAACAACAATTGCGACACGGAAATAGCAGGCCAAGCTTGTTAGTACGAAATCATCCCCTCGACGAGCTGCCGCCCTAGTGAGCCGTGAAAACGTACAACGATAACCTTTCAATGTCGCACAAAAGACGCATTGGGGCGCGAACGGACAAAATTGATTTTTGCTCATATCGAGACCGACTACGACCATGGGACGGGCCAATGACAAAATGAAACAAAAGAACACTATAGGCTAGAAAGTCTTGTAAGTGCAACGCCCTTCCAAATGAAGATTATTTGAAAATATAATCGATATTCGATTTATGCCATAGACATGCCCGTGACGATTATGAGTAGGTATTAACTTAATTCCGAATTAAGCAATTTTTCATATTTTACTCTTATTTTATATTTCTGTCTTTTCTGTAGTCAAAATATGGCTACTCGAAAAAAATACTGTCCTTGTGTTATACAAGTGAGATTTCAGCCACTACAGTCTACGGTATAATCAGAGACAAAATGCTAAATTACGTCGTGCAATTATAGAAAATTTATAACTCGCAGCACTCGCAATTAAAATAAAAAACGAACGGTAATTTCAACATTGCAGAATTGTAAATATACCGGTAGCAAGATAATTATATTAAATGTGAAATGGCGATGCAATCTTCACATTTTAACGTAGCCAACGTAATGCCTGCTACAAAATTGGCGCAACATCGCGTTGTTTCATATTTTTTCTCAATGATTGCCAGGCGCCACAGAATGCAATCCCCGTTTCTGTAATTATATTTTTATTGTATTTCTCTGTGTTCTTGTAAATTGAAATGGTAACCATTATTGTCTGGCAATACTGATAGTAACATTTACGTAATGTTCACAGAATATTGTTATAGCATAAATAATTGTTTATTTTTTGATCCGAAGTTAAAACTTTCTGTTCGTTTTATCCGTAAGCATTTTATGATTTAAAAATAAAAAAAGCAACGGCAAAAAATCATCCAGATATGAGCAGGTATTTTATAAAATATGTACATCACTGTACTAGAAATGTTTTACGTAAAAACGTACATGAAAGTAATATGAATTCTTTGCATCATTTTCTAAATATTTCATAGCACTTTCGTACGCAATTTTCCAACTTTTTGGCAGCGACATAGTCCCGAGAACTTATAGTTATTACGTTTTCGTGTTGGCCTTTTCCATTTCAATTTGGAGATGCGTTTCCAATCTCCTGGGGCGCTGGGATCTAGGAGCGTCCGCGTCCCTTTGAAAAGGGCAATAACACTGTTTTTAAGTTTCGACATTTACAAAATAAACTTTCGTAATAAATAGTGCGAAGTTTTTACTTTGTGTGTCTTTTTTCCTGTAACGGAATTTCTTTAGGTTTTCGCATTTTTATTGATTTGCATCTGTAACTTATCAATCAATCTTCTGCGTCATGTCTAAATAAGACATTGTTTATGTTTCAAAACCTAGCCTTCTCGGCTCCACTTTACTATAATAATTGATAATTGTAATACATTTTAATATAAATGATATATAGTTAGATTTACAAGACTTAAAAAGGAAGAAGAGTACCTCTCTATACATTTTAGGTTATCCTAATTTAGTTGGACACAAACTTGAACACAACTACTATTATTAACCGTCTTCAAAAAAAGGAGGAGGTTATCAATTCGGCCGGTATGTTTTTTTTTATGGATGTACACCGATTACTTCGAGGTTTCTGAACCGATTTACGTGATTATTTTTTTTGTTTGATGAGGAATGGTGTCGAATTGGTCCCATAAAAATTTTATTCGGATAGGCCCAGTAGTTTTTATTATAACTTAACATAATGCTTAGATGTTACAAATGCTAGTTGCAAGACTGTTTAGCCAACGTTTGCCAGAAAAGAATATTGGAGTTGGAAATACTGTTTTCGCCGAAACCTTTCCTTTTGACTGGATTTTTCGAAAAAATCCATTCAACACATGGACAGAGTGTAAGTTTTATCAAAATTTGTATGCAGTTCATAGTCGTCGTGCAGGCGTTTTTCGGAATTTCTCTTGAATTGTAGGGAATTTGAATACGAGACTTTTAGCATCAAAACATAGAGCAAGTTCGCTATTGAACGCTTCTTCTATGTGAATTGAAAAGATCTTTGTGTGTAACGTATTGATTAAATGCAGTCTTGAAACTAAAAGTATTAATAAATATTTTAAATTTAAAGTCGAAGTGACTGCTTTAGTGGCAAAATCTTTATTTTTAAGTAATATTGTTTTATATTTATTCATTCTATCAATAAAAGTGCAACTAACAGATTTTACAGGGAGTTTATGACACTTACAAGTATATCTTTGGGCGAAAAAGTTGATCGTCAAAAGAATTATTAACCATGTAATAACACCATCAAATGGAACTACATCATATAGTCGAAAACATGAATTAATTGATTTATTATGAATTCATATGGACAAATAATTTTACGAAAAATATAAATAACTAGCGGTCCGCCCCAGCTTCGCCCGTGGTACATAATATTTCGCAATAAAAAGTTTCTCAGGGTATAGGCTATACCTATACCCTGAGAAACTTTTTATTCCTCAGTACTTTCTCAGGGTCTAAAGATTGTCTGTGCCCATCAAAGTCGGTCCAGTAGTTTATGAGCCTATTCATTACAATCAAACAAACAAAGTTTTCCTCTTTATAATATTAGTGTAGATACACTACATATTTTTGCTCACAGACGTAAATTAAATTTAACGCTCACTTCACATGTGCAAAAGTGTTTTGTTACCTATGTCGTACAAAGGGCTTTTGTTTGCTGGCATTTACTGACATTTTGACTGCTGTTCTGATGAATATTCAACTAAATTTGAACATCATAGTAACGTACATGTACTTGTTTGAAGCTTTGTACTTTTTTAAATTACTCCAGGTTGTTTCATGCAGAGAGTTGACTCTATTACTCATTGTATATAAATGTTGTCAGAAATGAAATGAAAAAATATATGCAACTTAACTTATGTTTTACCTGTGTACATTCATAAGTAGACAGTACCTATTTTGTGTCTTAGAGTAGATTTTTCAATCCTTGGTTAAAATTTATCTGTCCAATAAAGTATTACACGAACATATTAAGATGTCACCTGTAATCTGTCAAATACAGACAATTACAATACATTGTTGAAATGGTGGTTTAATACGTTATTCGATGAATAAGTTTTAACCAAGGATTGAAAAATCAGCCCTTAATCTTGTATCTTGCTTTAATTGATGGATAGGTAGATTAGACAAATTGTTACACCCATTATTACTAAATGACAAAATTATAATCACGTTATTGTTTAATTTATTTATACTTGACCAAGCATTATATCTATGAGTAGGTACAATTTTAAACCTGCCAAATTGGGAGACAGCATGTTTCTCATTGCTACTTGTAATAATTATAATGAGGTAGGTATATAATATACAGGGTGTCCCACCGTCGGTATTCTAAGCTCAATGAAGGTTATAGTATTGCATACGCTGAGTACGTAAAAAACACTTATTAAATTCCAGATGCATTTTTTTTCAAATAGATGAATTCTTAAAACTCTTTGTGTACACCCCTAACAAGCAACCCGCCCAACTTTGCCACTCGCACGTGAGCTATCGTTTAAAATTATGTTTTCATAGACAAAATGCTCACATTAGCAAAGCGTTATATGCCGGCTGCGCGAAGCTAGAGAAGAAAACATGAATTTTAAGGAAAAATTTGACAAAAAAATTTTGGCGTAATTTCGTTGTTTAAGTATTTTTTACGTGATCACAGTATACAGGTCTACAAGTTCCTTCGCGCTTAGTATACCGATAGTGGGACACCCTGTATAGGATTTACCGTGCCGTTTGTATTAATAAATTTACATTAATACCCTACTGAATACACCTCTGTTATGTCGCCCGAGTTCACGAGTTCCGACACCGAGTTACGAAGTTTTATAAAAGATACGTCTAAGTAAATCAAAACTTTATTGCTATTCGTAACATATTCAATTATCAACTACAATTCCGAATGCTACAATTAAAGTTAGAAACAATCCAAGTAGGTATCTATTCAATTTCTTATCAAAGACAGAATTTTGAATAATGACATTTGAAACTCGAGTTTGTAACAGTAGCTATTGTAAAACTTATCTAATATTCAAAGTGGAAATTTATTCTTTGTCGACTATTCCAGAACCTTCGGTGAGATTGAAGGGAATTTATTGGGGAAATCGACTTGAGTTATCGAAATGGCATTGGGGCGAAGGCTGACAAGCGAACGTTGATAAATTAGTATTTCGTAATGAGATCTGTAAACAAAAGATAGTCTGAAAAGTTGAAGCGGTTAAAAGCTTTTCCATTACCCTTGATCCGGAGATAAACAATTCATCAGCAGAAATATGCTTTGGAAATTTCATAAATATCAAATTAACTCTCACTAAATAAACTTGTTATGAAGTTATGATAACTACAAAAGAATTCTTTTGTTTAATTGTATGAAATGATGTTCTCGAACATATTATATCAATCATAACTTGAATCTGTCTTATAATAATTACGAAAGTTAATAATGCTAATCATTTATTATGTGAAAAATATTAGTAATGTAATAATGTTAAAAGATTTGTATAAATACAAAACAGATTATTATTGATGACTTAAAAGTAAGTACCTACTGTGTAAAATAAGAAATGACGTCGTATCATGATATTATTTTATTTCTATAATCAACGTAAAATGTGAACACTTTAATAGGTAACGATTAGCATAAAAAATATACATAAATTTAAATTCAAATAATATTATTATGACCATATAAAATTTAAAGTACCCACACAGAGCACATATTGCGAAAAACATAAAAAGCATATAAAGGCGAGTGCTTTGCAAAATTACCTTAATTTAAAATTTCCTCACGTGAACTGAGCGAATTTGTGAGACAAATTCTTGGAGCTAAACAGGTGCAGTGTTTAGTAGAAAATGCAGAAGTTGCATAAGTAATCTTATATTAAAACCACTAAATTAAGGAACGAGCTTAGAACTTAATTCTGCTAAAGTAGGATGCTTGGTTTCAACTTGGTATTAAATAGAATACGAAGTACCTAATTGAAACGTTTTATATTAAATCAGAACTTCAGTTAATCTGAGGTGATATAATATTACTTAATATTGTTCTAATTACAAACAAATATTATTAATAATTAAAAAAAATTCTATACTTTGGTTTGGCATTAATTAACATATTGTTTAAACAACTTTCTATGTAATAACGGCATCCAAAATCTTAAAGTTACTAGTTTGAAATTTGAAGAGTTTCAGGTAACTTTTGCTCACGTTCAGTTTTGTACAAAATAATTTTTAGCAAGGTTATTTTATAAAATTCTATTTAAACTTTGGACACGGGTGACGTGATAGTTTACATTTTGTTTTTTATCAATAGTTTGCAACACGCTATCAAGGAGGTATTAATTATGACGAGGGGTTTGCCTATTATTTAACACGATACTAAAATGTACATGCATTTTTAATTAATTACTTTGCATATAAAACATATTTCTGATGCTTATATAAATAGTTACTTTTATATAAGCATCAGAAATATGTTTATATAAAAACAATATAATAACAAACTACTGACGTATTTACAAATATGTTTTCGAATGTAATTAATTGATACTTACAATTAATCACTACAACGGCCTCAAATTCACAAATATCACCTGCCATACTCGACTCCAATAAGTGTTATGAAAATACGCAAAAACCACTTGATTTACGTTCGGGTCTCATTCGTTATGATTTATGGTACCGGCGTGCGAATATTAAAGATTCGTATTGATATATTATTCCTTTATCCCCATTCTCCCTTTTTGCTATTTACGAGAGTTTCCCCTGCCCTCATAACTTTCATCGTCCTTTTTACGGCGCGACTTGTAAAAACAGCCGCGGGCTTTCATATAAGTAGTATAAATAATACTTACCCGTCATGTTCACTTAATATTTGTTGCCCGATCAGAAGTATTTTTATTGTATTTTTAAGTTATTGCTTTCTCATAAAATTCTATCAAGTCACATAAAAGTTACACCGCATTATTGCCGGTCGCCGATATGTATTAAGGGAAAAATAAGATGGAGTTTTTACTGGAGAATAACCGAATCATCAGCCCGATATTAGATAGCGATTGTGATCTTTCATTTGCAGTGAGCCATGAGTAATTCCGTCTTACCTCGATGGAGTTATAATGAAGACGAAAATTGTATTATTTCTGATTACTCCATTGTTCCTACGGTTTTGATTGATATTCTCTTAATCGAGGTAAGACAGAAATAACATTAATTCTATTCTCTTGTCTGTTCATTAGAAACGTTGGCTGAAATAACGATGAGTAAAGGCCTATCAAAATATACTTATGTATATGTAAGTAGTAACATCTTTTACTATAAAAATAATTTAAAGTACATTATGTATTATAACTTTGCGACTTAAAAAAGTCAAAGCAAACACAAACTTACAATTTATTTTTACGCTAGAAAAACACAATTTTATGAATATATTTTCGAAAATACTTAGACCAAACTCGCACCCTACATCCCTATATTAAGGGTCATCAACCACGACCAAAAGGATCAGCGAGCATTCTGCAATGTTTTTCTTGCATAAACTAATATTATAAAGAAGGATATTTTGTAGTAGGTATGTTTGTCTGGGCTTAGACCTCAAACAAAACTTGACCGATTTTGAAAAATTTTTAACCAGTAGAAAACTACACTACCGCGTGACAAATACATTTTATCTAATGTGACCTAGTGGATGATTCTATATACCAACTTATTTGTAACTTTTGTTGTAATACATACATTCAAATTATCCAATATTTTTATCATGCAGTACAAAACTCAAAGATTTCCGAGCGCAGTACAAAATATAATTTCAAAAAGATCTCCAACTATACTGCGCTCTATCATTAACAGCTTTACGCCTTCCTCTCAATAAATCAACTAACCATACTTTGTAAGATAATCCCCATTATACCGTCAGCAAACTATCGAAGTTATAAAACTTAACGGCAAAAACTAACAACTGAGACTGTGAAACTTCTAGCTCAACGTGACGTTGAACTTCCCTTGTCAATTACGACTGGAACGGAGCATCGCTTGGTCAGCAAGCTGCACCTTACCTTCGAGAAATATTAATGACATAAATCTCCTCAACTAAGCGTCTACGAAGTTTGCGGAAGAGTTATAAATTTATTACACTTTCAAAACATTCATATTTTTCCCGATTACTGGCAGCGTTCACTGGCGAGGGTTAGATAATAGATTGTTTATTGGTTTTTGGTATTATACAGTTATATCTATTCGGGATAAGATCAGCGAGATGTTATTGTGCTTTTGAAAATTCTAATTCCGACTTTACAACCTACTTACAAAATAGTTAAATGGGGACAACCCATTTTTGATTGAACCCAATATGAAAATTTAAAAATTGAACATAATATGATTGAAATAAGTTACAATTTTGATACCTAATATAAAGACAAATCCGTTTCTGAGAATTTATAATTGAAAAGCTGTATTCAATACACTATTCCGAGAATTTTCCATTAATTTTACCGCGAATACGATTTTGATGTCGGTATTTAATTCTTAACGACGTACTCACCTACCTACAGGTATATATTTTAATTAAAATCTTCTTTACTGGTTCCGTTTCAAAGATTTCAATAATTATGCTTATAAATAAGGAAAATAACCATTTATTTAAGAAAATATTCAAAAGTTCCTTTTTAATACCTAATAAAAACTAATTGCACATTGTTCCAAATAGTATAAAGGTACAAGAAAAGACCTCCAAGGAAAAATAAATGAAACTCTGCATTAAGATTAGATTCGTTATAAGAAATCCAATCCCAGTGTCTTTGTGTTCTATTCTCCACAGAATATGCTCGTAATCTTTGAATACGCTACTCAGAAAGCGCAATCAAGGAATGTTACGTGTTTTTTAGCAAAAAATTCCGAGCTGTAATCCAAATCTGCGTCCGCGGTGTCTTGTTTCCCTCGTTTCCTGCACCGACGGCAGGAAATAAAATCGCCATCAAGCCGGTGTTGGTAATTTAAAAATAATGCTGGAAAATACGCAAAATGTGAAATCACAGGCAAATTGCGGCAAGCGGGGATCAGACCACCGCTGCCCGCTGATTCTGTAAAGCTAACGCGAATGTCGTGCCAAAACCCTAATTAGAATTTATATCTGCTCGTAATGTTTAAAATTTATAACAATTTGTTCCAGCTCTTAATAAAAGACTAGTAGAAGTAATACCTCAAAAGTTTAAACGCAATTACATAGATATTTGTAAGGTCATGGAATGGTAATAGATGATACGTCTACTCTGATCATAAATTACATACATACAAAATTCATAGCCCCGCTTCTAAGGTCAAGTTAAAAATATACATCAACCTTTTACGATCTTATAAAGACGGATATAAGAACCATAATATAAATGTTGGGTATAATATATGTTTGACATTTTCATCAAAGACCAATATTCTTTAATATGAGCCGTATTACCAATCTTACCGGGATAACATAAAAGCAAACTCACGATAAGTAATATAATTGGCCTTATCCTGACGTCAATATTTTCATATCAATCAACTAGAAATTCCTGAAACGCTGCTTGCTGGGAGATCAAAGGACACAAATTACATCGGCAGATAGTGTCTGTCATAAAATAAATTAATCAGTATTCTTGTGAAGCTGAGCTAGCAGTCATTTATTTTATTAAAAACCCCAACGTATAGCTGCGGATGGGACGCTGACGTGGCGGCTCGTAAACTTTCGGATTTAATAAAATTTATTCAGCTCCGTTCTTTGGGGGCCGACAAATCATAATTCTCCCAGAATAGGTACTTATTTAGTTGGGACGGAAGTTTTAGAGCCAGTAAAGTTTATTTGAGCCGGCACTCAGGAGAATATGCTGAATGTCACCATTTTAAGCTCGTTCCGTTTGCGAATTTATGACCCGATTTCACATAAACGTACTGTGTATGGACGTTGTATGTGCAGAATTAATTTAGAAATTATAGAGGCAAAAAGTAAACGCTACACAGTAAATTTCACATCAAACATTCGTTTAAAAGTTAATATTAAATTATTATTTATGTATGTGTTCAGAACCTTATATTTTCATATTCTATTTAAGCCTCATGGTATGCTATATATTTCGTTTTCTTATTAACATTTTCTTTTATCAGATTTAGCTTCATATTTTACTGGAATAACTAATTAAAAACAAGAACACTGAATACACAGGTAAATTATTCAAATATTCAAAAATGTATTAATAAATAAGGAAAACATACAAATCTACATTTTACACCACTTAATGTAAGCTGTAATTTTCATGAAAACAGTCTCCGTGCTCTGAAACTAGATGGCGCTGTATTACTATACTACAAAGGATTGAATACATAATGGTAAAAAAAGTAGGTATATAAAAATACAAGCGAAAAACACAATCTACATGTTAATTGACTTCAACCACAATCAAAGCATTAGCAATTAAAATATTAATTGAAAATTTAAAGTACGGCGGAATCTCTGGAGACCATTTAATAGCGCAATTTATTTCCAAGCAGCGAGCCAGGCCTTGATTCCCGTTACTGTAAACCTACAATTAACCTTTAGCGAGTGCTTATAATGAATGTTCCAATAAATCAGCCAAATTGCCCTTTATTACGCATCTTACATCACTGTAATTGAGACAAGCTGGGTGAGTTTTCGGCATTTCCTACCACATAGGCATTAATTTGTCTCATATTGTCGACCCGTGTCTTCTATACTTGTATACTCAGTATGAGGAAAACCTTTTGTGGTCCTATTTTTGGAGAATTTAGACTGCTTTATTACGTGGATATTTAATATCTTGCAATCAATTTACTCTATTTTTAGTAGCGAAAAGTAGTGGGAGCTTCCTTGTGTCAGTGTTTACTTCCATAGTTATGACGACAACAATTTTTAATTGAATTATTTTATTTTATATTATTTGTTATGCATTCGCAAGATTTCTATTTCGGTGACGCGAGATTTTATATGTATTTTTGAAATATATTTTTTTCATATAGTTCATAGTTATTGGTACCTAAGAGCCATGTATCACAGTTTTTTAATTGTCTTTGGTGCAAAAAATTGTATTTCGTTATTTTAGTTGTTAAAAGAAAACTCTGAAAAAGTGAAGAAATTAATTATTATCTGAAATTAATAACAAAATAAAACGTCCCACCACAAAATACTTGAAATTTTCCTCGAAGTATTAATTTTATGAAATATTTCGGTATTTATTCATCTGCCCAGCTATAACAAAATATTATTAGATTAATTATAAATAATCACGAGCGATGTATGCGAGTGTAATTAAATATAATCCTTTTGTAAAGCAACGCTGTACATTTTGACAAAGGTATTAAACCTCTTTGTTGAACATGAGTCAGGTTGTAAAATGAATTTTAATTCATATCTTAAATGTATTTCCCAAATTCTATATTGTGTAGCCAGTAATTAAAACCCTATAACACAAATGAACATGAAATGAATCTACCAAATTCTATTTATATTTTTATTGATATTGTGCGTTTTAAACTACTTATTTATGAACAAGTCACTATAATTGCAGTCAAAATAAATTGAAATTATATCTATTAAAATATAATAAATACTAACGCAATTTTCCATTCATCAAAAGGTGTTATAGCTTTTCTGAATAACAAGGTCACTTGAAATTTTTAACGCATATAAATTAATGCAATAAAAAAAGCTTTTGCTTTTAATTGGCACTAAAGAAAAGTTACGCAACAAAACCAAATAGTTATGAAATATAATAACCATTTAATTTAAAATACATTATACACTGATTGTAAATCTTTCAGATAGGTATTATAAAAGTGTTTTAATAACGTGGTTAGCACAATATGAGTGTCGATCCAAATGTATATCGAGTTCAAAAAATTATTATCTGTGGACACTAGCAGGCAAACATTTTTCATCAATAATAAACAGATTAGGGACCACGAGACGTCATTGTATGAGCTACAGTTTTAAAATAATTATTGATCATACCAATGAACACACACACAATCACAGTGGTTGACGAGTGAGCGTAGAACCAAGGGGCCTGGGTTCGATTCCCGGTGGAGACGAAGAAAAAAAAATGCTCGGTCTGGCAGGACACAGAAGGCTGATCACCTACTTGTCCCTAAAGAAAATCAATCAGTGAAACAGATGTATGCATAATGCATCTGCCCCTTACCCCACTTGGGGACATGGGACTTCACAGTTTTTTCATACCAATGAACATTACGTTACAAGTTTTAAGACTAAACTTTTTCCCATTTTACATCAAGCATCCATAATAAAAACTACAGCACTTCCGTGGTTATTTAACGCGAAGAGTTTACAAAACACTACAAGTTATGGGTGAAACTGTGGCATTAAATCAGTGAGAATAGTCCACCAGGTGTCTGCAGTTGCTCTAGGAACACTTCGTTAATGGGATCATAATTGCTTTCCTATCCCTTAACTAAAACCGTAAATTGTATTGTCTCTTTGTTTGCAAGTCACGGAGATTTTAAAGAGGTATAGTTTAATGTTAATGTCTTAAAGCTGAAAGTATTATCGAATAGTTAGTCCTAGATTTTATGATAATGAATTTGGCTTAGTAAGACGTTATCAGGAATTTATTATGTATTTATGAAAAACTCTTCTGAAAGCTAAGATTAGAATATAGTTAATTATAATTATTGATTAAAAATATTATATCTACAATTTAGAAAATAAATATTAACATTTAATATTTATGACAAGAACATTATTTAGAATAGAAACTATTTCATTATTCACAATAATTATTAAGTACACAAGGTAGTTTTACAGGTCTTTGAAGGCCATTAAGGACATTTAGGTTCTTTATTATTAGGTATTTGCTAATTTTAATATCTTATCTACTTCTACAAAAAGCTATAATGACAAAGAGTCGTCTATACTCTATGTGATTTCATAACAAAAATACGCAAAGAATCTCTAGAGAAAACTCGTCAATTATCAACGACAAACGTATTGTTAAACTGAAAGATTAAAACCGAGGATTAGAAGTTTGCGCGAGTTCTGACCACACACCGCTACAGGAATCAGCACTTTAACTTCTCTGAGCCAAAACCGACATTGTATAATGTGGTGTATCAAGAATTTATTATTTAACTTTATTTACACGTGTTTCGACCATTGGAATGTTTTATTGAAGTAAACTTTGACTGATAATAAACTTTTGTAAATGTACGATTGCGTATAGATAGGTAGGTATGCTATTCTATTTGAAAGTATCATTTTTTGTAGGAGGTTAGGGCATAAAATAATACACTTCACTCAATTTATCACTGTTTATTTTCACTATAATATACATGTGCACTATTCACAAATCAAAATAGGACTGATCAAATATTTTATTTTATAACTCATAATAATTATTTAATTTTTGCATTGAGATAATATTACTACGTATGGAGAAGACACCACGAACAAAATCTGTGCGCCATTTTTTTGCTCTAAGTTTTAAAAATTTATTATCTAGTTAGGTTCTTACCGATGAAAGTTATTCCTTTGCACTTTTCCGTATTATTTGTGCAATATCGTAACACACACGAAGGCATATTTGATGCGTTAAGCCATATGCGCGCGAGCGTGCAGTTAAGCCATATGGCTTATGGTGAACGGAACATAAGCGATGTAGGCGGTGTCGTCTCCATATGTATATCTCAATGTATGATTCCAATATTTTTATTTACAAGTACATAAAAAATCAAGAAGTAGATTTTAATAGAAGATGAATGAGAAGAAAATTTTATTTTTTGTCGTAATAAAATCAATAAGTAATGGAGGCCGCCAAATTGTACATTTATTTCAAGTTACCTATCCTTTCTGTAAATGTTATTTTTGTGTGCTTAGTACAATAAAGTGTTTTCTATTCTATTCTATTCTATAGTTACCATTTCGTTTACATATCTTTTTGGGTAATTGATCCTGTATAAAATAAAGGCATGAAATAATAGATATTTCAGTATGATAAACCTTTCCACTAAACTTTTCACGTATTTTTTCGCCTATTTCAAACGACATTATCTTACAGAATTTATTATATCATAAACATTCTGATTAAATTGAAATCCGATTTTTATTCGAAGGTTCTAGAACGAATCTCACCGACATATTAACAGCAATAATTTAGGGATAATTCCGCTGTAATTTCGTCCGGGCGGCCCGAGAAATCTATGGGCTTTAATAAACGCGCACTCGGTAGAAACAATTAGTTAAGAAAATTAGGGCATAATATATCGACTGTTGTAAAATAACATGTTAATTTAGGTACTTGATAATGTTGTAGCGGTTAAAATATTGCTTTAATATTTTATAGGTAACAAAATAAAAAGATAATTGAAAAAATAAAAGTGTTTATGTTCTAATGTTATAAAAGATATTAACAATAATTATATAAAATGTAGAGCTTATTAGTTATTTTATAAAAGTGATGAAATATTTAAAAAAAATCCAATGATGACGAACAAAAGTTTTATATTTTCCTGAATAACACAAAAGACAACCGCGCGCGGTATTTTAGTAATGAGTATGTGTAAAATCTATACTAATATTATAAAGCTGAAGAGTTTGTTTGTTTGATCGCGCTAATCTCAGGAACTACCTACTGGTCCGATTTGAAAAATTCTTTCGGTGTTGGATAGCCCATTTATCGAGGATATTATATATATCATCACGCTAAGACCAACAGGAGCGGAGTAATGCGGGTGAAACCGCGGGAAACAGCTAGTGTATAAATATAATTCGAAATAATAAATCTCAGTAAGCCATGCATGTAACAGTAATTAAATCGGAATACCGTTAAGTTGGAACGTTTTAGAGCTGGGATTAAAGCAATTTTGAGCCGCCCTGCCGCCTTCAGATTATTCACGACAATACACCCAAGAATAACATTCACAATTTACTAGTTACTCCCCACAGTTCACAATATTGTTTGCTAGGAGATAATGTATTATTGAATTAGTCTTTATTAAGTTTATGTGTGTATAAATTACTTGTAGAAAAGAAAGTTAGGTCACTTGGTAAAAGAGCTCGATACCTATATTCAATTCTCACATTCCTACTATTTATACTCCATAAATAAGTGTGTTATCAAGTGAATATTAAAAATAATGATATACATTAACATTGTTTCACCAATCAATTATTATTTTATTCTTTTACAAAATAACGAATTACCGTAATAAAAATTTATTTTGTCAAAAGAAGTTCTCAATACATCGTAGGTACTTTGAACCAAGACCATCAACTAACGTACTTAAACTTTACTAACGTACCAAAATGGAACAATTTAAAATTCCCTCGTTACACCAAATTACCTCAGTCTAACTAAAAGTGCTCCACTGACGGACAGGACAAGTCCGCACCCGGGGACTGACTGACAGCTGAGCAAGGTCCAAATAGTTTATCGCAATTCTTTAGTTTTAACTGACATTTATATGCCTTATAATATAAACTATTGTATCAATCCCAGATGACAAATAAAGGTAAAAAGTAACATTTTTAATCGTAATAATATGACGTAATTCCTGTATCCTTCAGAGCTTTTTTTATTTCATAGTAATATTTTTCCCTAAAATAAAAATAAAATATGCAGAGTTCTTGTCTATTTTAAAATTGCTTCTTATTATTTCCGATCAATTTAATGTCAATCTATCAATTTAACACACAAAAAATTCCAACAAATTCAAATTATATATGCAATACTAATATCTGAAGGTTTTAGCTAAATTGTATACAACTTTTCAATACTAAATCCAGAATAGAAATAGCTGACAATAATCTTCCTAAAGCGAAATAGAATAAAAAACTGACTAGTACATTGGGCCTGAGCCAACAGTACTTTTTATTTCAACCGGTGTCTATCAATACGGGATAAAGATTACAAACTTCATTCAGGGCTTACAAAATCTGTTTCATGACTCGAAAGCTGAAAAAAGGCGACGTAAGCCTGCCTTCGGCAATGATCTTCCTTGCGGATATAAATCTCTGGATAAACTATCTGTTAAGGGACTTATAAAAACTGAGTAAACGTTTGTTATATAATTTTGTATGTCTGTTTTTAAAGGTACAAACGTATCACATAAGATTTTATTTTATCTAAAGTGTCATGCAATGCTGCTATTACCTTGTTAATAATATATTTTATGAAAATGGAGTCATTCTGAGACGTACACATTATCGAGATAACAACTAGTAACAGATAAATGCATTTTCTGAAAAAACAACAAAAATTGACGACAACCGTTTAATATTTGCAAATAAAGGGCACTTGTCATACATCTATTTATAAAAGGGATGCTAGGTTTCAATTTCCAATCATTTATTTAAGTAAAACAATATACCTATCAAAAAACATATAAAAATAATAAGTTGTCGAGTCCAGTCTCTTGATCCCACGTGTGCTGACGGATTGTGCATTGTCAGCGATGTCCGTGAATCGCTCGGTGACAAATGGAATAAGAGGATTGGGCCTTGGAGCTGCCCGCATGTACGTCATTTATACCGCTGTGTTTGTTATAAATATGGCTCGTTTTACTATGGCTTATTTCAAGTAGGAATAACATGTGTAAATGTAAATGGAAGTATGGTGGTTTAAAATGTAAAAACAAGGCAAATAAATGCATTTGTTTTCTAGGCCATTTACAAGCTTCAAGTAAGAACTAAAGCTTAAACTTAAAAGTTTATTTATAAACACGAAGCATCAACGCTACCAGTTTGCATGTAGAGCCTAAAGTCATAAAAATATTATACCATTTACCATTAAACAGGAGGTTATAAAAACACGTAACCCACATGCCACATCTATAACACCTTAATACGCTTAACAATTGACAATAAAAAACGAACAGCATTCATACTTGAACGTAAACAAAGTAATTGGAAAATATTTTGTACGAACCAGGCGGAGCATAATTTTCCGTAATCAGTGAAGGTAGTGTTGATAGCGGGAGTAAAGATAGAATTATCCATAACAGCTGAGAATTGAGATGGCGAGCAAATTGAATTCTTTAATAAAACCTGCGATGCAATATTCATTCGTGTGGAATTTGTTTTGTATATTTAATTTTCTAGAACGCTTTGTCGTATTGTTTTTATTCGTATTCGCCTGTATTTGCAGCCAATAAACCGAGTTTTAGTTTTTATAACGCATAATGCGATGGAAAAATGCACGTAGGCGTAACGTAGGTGTTTTATTTAGAATGGTTCATAAAATGTTTATGTTATCTAATGTTAAGTTCTAAATATAGTTTTTTATAACGTTATAAGTCGTACTTGTGTTATAGTAGAATATGTTTTGTTACTTTGCTTTTATGATTTTAAAGAGGTAAGCAATATAAATTTATATCGTCACAGAAAATTACAATAGTTATGACTTTTCTACCGAGGTAAGCTCAAAGGCTTCTTCATGAGTTTTCTTTTTAATGGTAAAGTAGGCAAGGATCAAACAACAGCGAATAAATGTACTACATAATATGTATCATAATCATATTTTGATTGTCTTTCATTTTATTTGAATTACATTGTGTTAATACCACTACTGCAGTTATTTCATATCCTATAGAAACGACACCATCCATCCATGACAGCAAAATATAATGCACAATAGCATTCTACATACATTCAAATGTACAATAATATATAGCAATTAATCGATGCAACATTCGATTTACCCGCCATTACAGGCTGTTTGTCATGAAGTCTATTGTTCGCCCTGTCCATTATCTCGTCGAGGTGTCAGCCACACATACCCTACACAGCATAACCTACAAAATGTTCTCCTAGCTTATTGCTTCGAATTAATTACTAGCTTTCAACCAGGCCCTGTCAACAGCTGGCTTAGTTACTGCTTTCCGCTTTCGGTATGCACTAATAACTTGGTCCAAAGTTGATCTAAGATATCAATATTCTCGATAGATATTAAATTATATTAATTTCGAAAGTTTTTGATGGAATATGTTTCAGTCAAAGCAATGTTGATATTATTATACATAGTGTCATGGGAGTTCAATTTAGTCACTGTTGTACAACTCACGAATGGTGACTTCGAGGTGCATTATTATATTATTCAGCATTTAGTAGATTTGACTGGTGACTAGAAAGACATATTTTATTACTTTTTATGTTAAACTCATAAGCAAATTAAAGAATATATTTATTAATGGGTGACAATTCTACACGTGGTAGTATTTATAGAAGGCGTGTGCTTTTCTGCAAAATTCTTTATTGCATACTTTTTATAAAGGTATATTATATGCGATTTTTAAATTAATATAACTAATATTTATGTCTATCAATTGAATAATAAATACTAACTTAGAAACAAAGGATTCAAAGCTAGCTATAATCCAATAATAATAGTCCAAACAAATAGAAAACATCTTTGTAACATGTTACAAGCAATGTATAGAAAAATGGATAAGTGTAAAACTGATCGGAACTGTGACTGCTCCGAATGATGTAGTTTTTATTGAGTACTGAAACTTTTAAGTCTGTTCGAATAGCTTCGTTACAAAATACGAGTTCCCCGTATCTTCCACTTTTTAGAAAATCGCCTACGTCTCATTTTATGATTGTTCTTCTTTTATTGGAGTACTTTTGTTTCTTAAGTGAAATTTCCTGAAGAAAGACGGCTTTTCCTGTAAATCCGTACTTATTCCCTGCGTCGTAAAAGTTGCGGGATTGAAAAAAATCTTAAACTTCTTGATTCCGGCTTAAAATGAGACAAAATATTCTAATGTTTATTTATTATTCAAAATTATGTTTTATTAAATATGTTATGAATTAAATTATGTAGATAGGTACTAGATTTTTAACTTAGCCGGTTTCAACATTCATAGTGGATATAAATTGTAAGTATTACAAAGAAACATTATCACAAGCTAAATGTTTATTTGTTAATAGTAGTCAATATTACTTGCAAGGTTAGCAAAACACATCTAACCTTTTTTCAAAAAAGAACAAGAACATAATTCAAAGACGGTCGTGACATACAACCATAAACAAAAAGTATTTTAAACTTTTTCTAATTTCAAGTTACTCATGCATCATTCTGCTGTACTATAAATTAAAATATTTGAAAAGCCTGAACTCACGCTATTTAAAAAACGTAGTATAAGCAAGTCATGTAGCTTGTGCATTACATTAAACTGCAGGGGAGTGGATTGACTAATAAGATTAGCATAATAATTGCAAGACTACTGCACGCTAGCCAATAGTTTTTCACAATTAACGCCAATTGTTTCAGTTCATGCATTTTCTGATCCGTTATATTCCAAACTTAAGAACTGTATTTTTTATTATCTTTGTGGCTATTATCAAGTCGTTGTTGAATACTCAGAAGAAGCAATCTTTTGTTTTTATCAACATATCAATGACCTTTAATTTAAATCTATACTAATATTATAAAGCTGAAGAGTTTGTTTGTTTGTTTGAACGCGCTAACCTCGAGAACAACTGGTCCGATTTGAAAAATTTTTTCGGTGTTAGATAGCCCATTTATCCAGGAAGGTTATAGGCTATATATCATCACGCTACGACCAACAGGAGTGGAGTGAGGAGTCACGGAGGTGAAACCGCGAGGAGCAGCTAGTTATGAGATATAATGTAATTACTACTATAACATGTGAGTGTTAAAAATCATACCTATAGAATTGTCACATCATTTTTGAGGTTTATATTTTGCAGGCTAAAATTGAAATGTATTTGGTAGAAATATAAATACCGTAGTATGGTTAATATTATTTTGGAAACAGGTTCAGTTATTGACACAAAATTTGTTTGTCGAAATATTGACCTAATACCTCGTTAAATTTAATTTCAAACAAATGGAATGTGTGCAATCTATTGAAAATATTACGGTACTTGTACAAATATGAAATTATCATTAGTTACCAAAATTTGTGCAATTATTGTTTCAGAAATATTAGGTTTATGTAAATAATGATTGCAGAAATCACGCTTTTCTCCATCTTAACTACTATATTTAGGTATACCATCCTACTTGTATATATAGCATCGCCCAACAAGTATCAAGATATATAACCAAAAATAATATTAACCGCCAACATCAAATGAGTATAGGAAAATTAATAAGAATTTATAACACATTCATTTTCCAGGATTATCCAACAATATCTTACACGAGCAAACATATTTCTCATAGTTCCAAGTTTGAAACTAGATGGCGCTGTAATAAATCTGTATTATAACATCTTTAATTATAATTGAGTCGATACATATCAAACTCCGGTAAGTCCATTCTAACAGAAATGTGGGAATCGAGGTATTTTTAATAACTTAAAAAAAACAATATGTTTGGACCTTTATAATTTATGACGGATATAATATAATACATCAGAATCATTTTTACGAAGAAAAAGAAATGTATTACATGATGATTATGCCACAAAATTAGATTTAAATCTGGACATACAGGCGTTTGATAATATGTACCAGCAAAACTTACCGGGTTTTGAAAAACATCGTCTTGGACTTACAGGAATTTGAAAAATCTCTAATGGACTTACAGGGATTTGATAGAACTTAATTTTGGGACGTACTGAGGTGGTGGAAATGGGTAGATAGTTCGTCGCGTTGTAAGTATTGGACATTAAAATAAAATATGTACATTAAAAGATACAAATTATTATTATTATTAACCTTTATCATCCCACCGCTGGGCAAAGAGAAGGGTCAATAAATCAAAACAGTTGAAAAAATCTCAGTACGGCCCTGGGCTTCATGGCTGGGAATAACTACTGTGCGTGTGCTGTGCGTCTAGTTTCATTTATCTTTAAGCTGTTTTCTGAGCCTTGTCTGTTCTAGCTTTTGGTATTGTTTTATTCCTTGCTTTGTCTTGAACCACCACCTCTATAGTAAAACTGTTTTCTTCCATCATTTATCAATTAAAACGATTTATAAGCATTGGTCACACGTGTTAGCTTCAACAAAATTGAGAGAAATGGCAGCCATTTTAGTGCTATACTGCGCTGTGATTGGTCGAAATGGACTTACCTGAGTTTGATAAACCACTGTCGACGGACATACCGGAGTTTGAAAAAAAAACATTTACTTTAAACCTTATTTTAATAGAGATACGATTGACTTACCTAACTTTGAAAAGTACAGACTGGTTTAGTTTTACAATTCAAAATTGGCGCCATTGTTATCTCAATTTTGGCGGGGAGTGGACTTACCGGAGTTTGATATGTATCGACTCAATTTTTCATATAAAAAGCTGGTTCGATGATGCTTAGCTGAATACTGATGTAATTGCATTAAGTATCCGTGCGCATTATGCTAATACTGTTTGTAAAGTATGTGAATATGTGAGTAGTTTTACGTTCTCCGTGTGAGTAGTTTTACGTTCTCCAATATCCATAGCGAATTTGATTTTTTTTTATATTGCATATTTTTAATTTCCATACATAACATAATGCTAAACGTGCAGTTTATGATGTAATAAAATTAATAAGATATTTCTAACACCGAACAGAAATAATTAAAACAGTGAAGTCATTAAAATAAAGCAATGACGTAATAAAACCGTAATTATAAATTCAAATCACGTGATAATTACAGAAATATAAGGGAATTATTTAGTAATAACAGTGACATAAATTTATCTATGAAACCAGTATTGCTTTTGCCAATGCAAAGCTTTAATAATGGTCTGAAATATAAACTAGAAGCGAATTGTACAAGAATAAATATTCAATAAGAGGTTTGTAGGGTTACCATCAAAGGTAAACAAATGAGAATAAATTTTACAAATGTAAATGTAGCGAAATAGCGAGGAACTGTTTTTACAGGCTTAAAATTCTGTATCAAGTGCGTGATTTTCTAAGTGAAGATTTACTTGTGAGGCTTTGTGAAAGATTTTATCAAAATTTAATTATGCAGATGCACTATATGGGACAAGATTATTGGCAAGAACCGAACGCGTAATTAGGAGAGTCCATAATGCTTGTGCGCGTTTTTGCTATTGTATCCCTCGAAGAGCGCATATCTCTCCATTTCTTAACAAATCCAACTCGCTAATTATGACTTTCAGGAGAGAACTACATTTAAGCGTACTTTTGTTCGGTGTTATTAAGAACGGTAAACCTGCGTACTTGCATCATAAACTTGACTGGGCCAAAAATGATTTTAATACTAGGTTCGCTAATTCCGGAAGTATTAAGTTATCGCAACATTTCTCTTCGTCATTTCGTGGTAGTTTCCGTTATGCTGCTTCAAAGTGCTGGAATAATTATTTACCTCCCTCTTTACGAAATTGATCATTTTAAGGTATTTTTTATTGTGTATTTATATAATAGGTATCTAACACTCTCCTACTGTTCGCAAAATAAAATTAAGGTGCACATTATATTTTTTCTCTGCCTATGCTACATAAACACACTTTCATAATTATATGTATCATTGAATACTGAATCATTGCATCTGTACAGTCACGTGGTCTCCTCTGAAAATCAGTGCAGCAATACATTTTAAATAATGGTTGCTGCTTTGCTGACGGGGAGTCCTTTTTGCCTCCATTACTATCTTTTTTTTTCTGTTTTGTGTATTAATTACTAAGAGTTACATGGTGGCAAATAAAACGATTTCTATTTCTATTTCTATTTCTACTTCTAGCATGTCTTTTCCAAATTCTTAACAATATCAGAGGACTACAAGCTGAAGCTCGCGGCGTTTTGCACCTTATATCTGGGTAAGTATTATAAGTATGTGTTATTCCATATTATCCTTTTTTTTAATTTCCGTGTCAGTTTTTCATAATAATTAGTAGATATCCCATTATCTCATACCAGTAATATGTAATGTTTTGTTTATTTATTTGGTTTACAACTTGAAATTAACAAATACACATAGTTTACAAAACAATCAAAAGTGTTTACTTAGTTACAATTTCGCAAAGCAAAATTATTATTTTAATTTTCCAATAAAATTCAATCGTGTTCTCACCCTACACGCATTGTATTGAGTTTGAGTTTGTTCCGAGCAATATAGTGATATTGTTTTTGGTATTGAAAGTGGGATCAAATAGTATCGTTTGAGTTTCCCGCTATCCTGTTTGCAGTCTCCTATGTATTAAAGCATAAAACTAACCCTGTACTTTCGATAGTATTCAAAATAGGGAGAGTCTATACGTATTTATAACGATCATTATCTTTATATTTCTGTTGTTCACAGTACCTAACTGTTATTAATAGAGAAGTTTTACCTACCTTCCATATTAACATACTAAAAATATAATGACTTATTAATACACAGAAACGCACCAGACAAGATGAAATTAAAAGGCCATAATTTGTCTTTATGCTCACATTTATAATGTCTATTGTTCATTAGAAGACTTTTTATTGTCCCCTAATACATTAAAATAGGTATCCTTCCCGATTTGTTGTCACTGATGTCTCCATTCAGGCGCCTCAATGTCAATAAGAAACATTCTGTAGGCCAGTCAAATTAATCTTCCCCATTACATTGTCCTGTAACGGTCCATTAATATTTTTCCAACGAATAAGCAATTAATGTAACAATTCCTATCTGTCCACATATATTCTACTTATCTAAACAATCCCTGATTTATTTCCTTCGGAGCGATTGTTCCACGGACGATAATAATAAATGTTGGATCCATTTATCCACGTAACTGTAATTTGGAGGTAAAATCTCAGTCCATCGTAGCGTTGATAACGAATAATTGCGACACAAATTAATTCTGACATTGCTTCGTTTAGGCTCGGATTACTTGCGTAAGATAAAGTTACGTATAGTCTGAAAGTAATTTTGTTGATTATTTGCTACGTTTACGTTGGAGGCTTAAAAGCTTTTAGATTGTACCTATCTGCTAGATTATATTGAAATATATGTACCCATTTAAAGCACTTATTTGGATTTCAAATAGAATAAAGATAAAAAATAAGCGTTTATCTAATTATTTTTATTATAACTGTATTTCGCAGAACGTGACATACGTGTTTTTATGAATATTTATCGAAATAAGAAATAATTCCATTACTACTATTAAATACCAACATCGTTAACTGCCTGATAGCATCGTTAGCTTGCGTTGTTTATTATGTTTGGGTAATATTCCAAAAAAGCGCTCCGAAATTAATTGTCACGTTTCACACTAAAATAGCATTTACGTCCGATAACAGCTTTGAAAATATTGGATAGAAATAACGTAAGTGGATCATAACTCGTGATTTTAGTGCGACCACTGAAATTTTATAGAGGGGACGAGGAAAACGTCACAACGCGGGGTCTATCTGTGGCATAACATTTGGATTTATTCAGTCGTGAAATTAAACAAGCCCCTGAACGCCTCTATCAGAATTTATGTTCGCACTAGATTGTAAAGGTCTAATACAGGCCCTCAGATATCTTGGATTGTACCGTCATTAATTGGGCAACATATCTGACGATATTTTGCGCTTGACTTCACTAGCATGAGTTGTTTTAGGTGAATTTTATAGCTACTTAACTTGATTAAGCTGAGCTTATGTTAGATGTTATCGTTTCGATCTTTACGCCGGTTTGATGTTATGATGCGTAGTCTAAATCATTTTTCGTGTATAAAAGAACTAGAATAAAAAGAAGTACAGAATTGAAACTAAGTACTTAGAAGTATAAAATTCACACTTAAGAAATCTTGAGAAATACCATTATGACCCCTTTCGATAAGTAATTTGGTTATATCTATTTCTTAGAAAATTACAAGGGCAATACTGGAATATTGTTTTGAACATACTAAAAATCATATAGTGTATCATCAAGACCCTATGTATTCCATACATTAAAGTTCATAAACATATTGTTTGCATTTTAAATATTAATGCAGTAAAGTCCCCACTTTCATCTAGACGAAAGTGTTATTCATGCGGCACAGTAAAGAAACAAATATGTTGTAGGCCTATTCCTTGATAGGGGTGCGGAATTACGCGACAAGAGCATCATAAATATTCATTATCAAGTTGGAGCACGGAGCAAACTTTTATTTAGAACACACGCGCCACGCTCTAACAAGAATACGTTATTATTCAAGTGACAAACCGTCACGGCGCAAAATTATGATAAAATTCGCTATTAATATTGGATGTGTAATATTGTTTATTATTAATTTTTGTATATTATGAAGTTGAGATATTTAAGTAGGATAATGAGCAGTAGCAGAATCGAATAATACGATTAATAATTATTATTGTATAATGTCAATATCTATTGTATCCTATCCTATATGGTCTCTCTATCTATTATTTAAAAGGAGATCTAACAAAAGGAATTGTTAAAATTTAATTTAATTTAATATATTTACACTGATATAATTAACAATTAACTTGAATAATATAATTATCATTCTCTATCAAGAATTTCTATTTATATACCAGGCAAATCATATACCATTATTATAATTTGGATTCGGATGAAATTTCACAGTGATTCAGAATTCTTCTGCGTATCTATCAACTGAAAGCCGAATAACGAAACACACTGAACGACGCCTACAAACATACTTAATGTTATTTTTCCTACCAAAAATACAACACCTATATTTAGCGATACAAAATAAACTACATTTGCAGATAAATACGGCCGGGTGTAAGAAGCAATAAATAACATGAATTGTCATGTTTTTCTTCCTCCTATCGCCGCGAAACGGGTAATGCGAAGGGCCATTAAAACAACATAAATATAGGGACGTGTCTATAAATGCCATTGGGTTTCGCTGTTTGTTGTAAATAACCAGATGCAATCTACAATGTTGACTGAGTATTACGTGGAAATGGCCTTGTGTAGTGTTACATTGTGTGACACTTGATTGCGTTGGCTTTGATCGTTGATGTTTAAGGATAATGAGCGCTTTTTTAAATAGGTTTCCGAGAGTGTATGGATTGGATGGTTTTTATATGAGCGAACGGGGAAAGGAAAAATTGAAGTAAACATTGGAATAGTCAGTTTTAATGACTATAGCAGCATAGTCTATACATAATATAATATGCGGTAAAGTAAATTACATTCATCATGATATCTTTATTTTAGTCAATTATTCTTACGTCTACAATTTGCAGCGTAAACCTGACATATTAAAATGTTACTTTAGCATTTCAGCGATATTTTTAAAACACCAACACTGTAATTTTATCGTCAATATAACAAAACGGAAATAAAATCATAGAAAGTAGATAGTCAAACATAAACAAAGTTTAAGCTAAGCCAAGGTGGGAGTGTAGCACAATTTCGTAGCAAATGACTCAGCTACGACCGCAGCGGAGTGCTACGACAAACGTCATAAACTTTATCGCGAGCACTTCACTCGAAAGTGCACAAAGATATAAGCATTTTTGTTTGTTTGAATTGTTTGCTTTTATTTATATTGTATAGTGATAAATTAAAGAACTTATTTTGATGCTTATGCCGGAAATATTCAAGTGCTTCAGTTTTTTAAATTCAACTAAAATTCACATCTACACGTTGCAAATATAATATTGCCAACCGAAAATGTAATTTCAGATATGGTTAGAATTATAGGATATCCTGCTCTCGAGAGGGTGGGAATCTTTGGCCCCTTCAATCCCCGTACGAAACATGATAAAGTACTTTAACCATATTACGCCGATCTTCAATCCATAAAAAGATTAAAGAAACGTAATTTGAAAAAGCGCAAAATTTGAATGAGAATTTTCAAAATTATTAAGGACTTGTTTAGGTACAAGGTTCGTCGTTTTTCACATCTTAACTTCATTGTGAAGACGATTTATTTAGACACATTTAAAGGCCAAGTCTCTGAGCTTAACGTGGTCTCAGAACGTTTACGTGGAGCCAGGAAATGATCCAAACTGATTTATTTTGTTATAACATGCGGCGCGTTATTTAAAGGGCGTTGCGTGTCACGACACATTACATTTTGAAAGCGTTCAAAAGCTTTGTTTCTCACTGAAGCGCGGAATTTTAACAACGAGGACAATGTCGAGTGGCTCGTTCTATATGTATGCATTGAATAATTCTTATATTCATTTTTACGGCGCAATATTGTGCAGTAACAAACACCCTTGGCTGGCAGCGCACCTATCCAAAAGTTGTCGCTTAGATTCAGAGAGAAAATTGTTTGGAGTTTGCTGTAAATTCCATTCAACAATTTTGTATATGGAGTTTCATTTTATGTTTTTTAACGTCGCAGTTGTTGACATTTTGTTATAAAAGTTTAATATTTCAACTCTAGCTTTCATGTAGGATTTTTATTATTTTATAGGCTCGCCTTCGCTAATGAAAGCGCAATATATACGGGGTAATTAACTGTCGTAGTTCCGAATAGCGTGCACCTATTCATTAAGACATTATCTAAGATGTTTAGGGTAAAACAATGAGGTCCGAACAAAGGGACCTAACATCGCGTGAGGGCTATCGTGACCGACGCTAAAATAAGCCAAATACTACCAATTAAAAGTTTACGACGCAACCAGCATGCCCTTGTTATTTATGGTATCACATGAATAAAATGCCCTCTCGTTTTGAGTAACGTTTTATTTTCTCCGTAAAATCGCCACAAAGTAACGATCAGGAAATAAAAGGCAACCATTTTCTATTAACATTTTGTTGTACTCACTCCACCCGGATTCCGATAGCATAAAGAAACGAATTAGGTTAAGACGTTTTTATGATTCTAAGCACAATCCTTATCTATTTTCCTTGTTTATTCCAAATATAAGTCGTGAGATTTGTACAGTATTATTGTAATCGAGTCTTATAACTAGAAATATGAGGATTTGTAAATTATTAGGAGAATAATATTATTATTTGCAGAAAGAAGTTATTTCAAAAATTAATTATATAGTTCGAATAAATATAGAATACACTCTTGTGTATTTCTCGAATTCCATTCTAAATATTTATACATGCAAAATCAAATTTGTCAAACTATAAAGCTCAAAAACCACTCAAATAAATATAAAAGGATTAAAAAAATTGTGTTTTCCAATCTGATATTAGATATGAAGGAGTCAAAAGTAATCTCGAGTTAAACCGAAATGGGACAAAGATCGATAGGTATTAACGGGGCAGAATAATAACGACTTTTTCGAAGCCCCCACGTGATTAAAGCGCTTCATTCGCTCCAGCCCGGGCCCCGGGCCACACCTCGCGGAAAATTAATAAGCTAAATGAATCTTCCTTACCGACACATAAATTATATTGACGACGACCAGCAACTGTTACAGGCGCCGTAAACATCATGTTTACTGCCTACAAACTGCACATGAAATATGAGCTTTTAATAAGAAACTGCAATATAACGGAATCGAAACCGACTGTCGACATAGTATTGACAGGACAAAGGAATATTAAAAACGTCAGAAGCAATTGGTATCTTCATTTTCATTCGATTTCATTGTTTTGTACATTTTTATTGTGAGTTCTTTCTAAGCTATCGGGTATTGTGTAGACGTGAGAGAGGCTCTATTGTGTACTTAAATCAACGAGGGCCCGTCGGTATGCTAAAGAGAAACAAAGGCTTTTTCTAAATCGGTCCCGACGCTTTTAAAAACAAGAGATTGCGCCACTGAATTTCTTTTTAAGGCTTTACGCCTGTAAAGTGGAATGTAGCCAAAATTTAACATTGTAAAAAGTTGAATGGACGTCTAATACACATTTTGCGTGCTTAATTTTACTGAAAGGAAATTATTTGGTGAGTAGATTCACTTTCTTTTTAATTTTTCATTTGACTTTGACATAAAATTATTAATTAATATTTAACATTGGGTGCAGTAATTAATTACCTTGCTTTTTAATGCGATGAATAACCCAAAACTCTGGCTTGAATGCCAACCTACCTACAGTGTGCAACTAATTAACGTAGCAGCCAATTATGACACTGAATTATGAGAATGCCATATTGCGTGTTGTATGCTAGTATTCAGGTCACCCAACTTAAGACATTACTTTTTCCAACATCATTTTAAGCCTTATATTCATGTAAATAAAGTTTGTTTTCGAATGCTATGTTATAAGCTTCGGGTGAGTCTTAACCTTCGTCATCGTGGTTAGATAAATATAAATAGAACTTAGATATTTTAGCTTTATTGAAAGCGGTGAAAAATAGTATCAAAATTGTGAAGAAAATCTTAACACATTATTCAAGAATTGTCACTTGTTGATTTTGCGGTGTAAAATAAAAATAACAGTACATATTTAAATATTTGAACTGCGTAATTAACCAAGCAGACACATCTTTCAAACATTTACAAACACCAATTGAAACGTTGAATAAAGAGAATTATTTATTATTTAAATACAGAAATATATTGCGACCAAATTTCTTCCAAGATTTTCATATAAAAATTATGAAGCACAAAATGCAATATTACTACAAGTTTGATCGTAGTAAAAATTATGTTTCAATTACACATTAATCGTAAATTATTGTCGCGATCCTAAACCGTTATTATATGAGTTAAGTAACACAATAAATTTTTTCAAAAAATTAGGCATTATACCACGTTAGCCAAGTGATATTGGCAGATGTTACATTCATTTATATAATATATAAAAAATGTGTCTATTAAACAGTGTATCATTTTCATGTGTATATTCTAGTCCAGAAATTATTTGAATACATAAATATTTCAATATTTGTAAAATACAATCATAGAGCAAAACTCATGCAATCCATCATCAGCTTTTAAAGCACTCTCACCCAATTAATTGAAATCGAAACTTCGAAAAAACCAAACAGTTATTATAAGTTAATTAAAAGTCGTGTTTAATCAAACGCCAACAGCGAACTATAATATCGCCATTTCAAAACAGGGGCGCGGTAATGGGAAACAGAAAACGTTTATAGGGACACTCGGTTAATTGAAGTGTCAATTCTAGTAGCAGCTAGTTGCTTTCATTTTGCTTTCATACTCTTAATGTATTTATGAAAAGGACGGAGCAATAAAATTGGTTTCATTCGATGTTTTCCCCGAGGACTATAGTTAACGGGCCAAATTGTGTGCGCGTGACGTTTTAAACTTTGAAAGCTGTTCTAGTTACCCTGCTAATTATCTTGAAATTTATTGTTCTAATTTAAGTCATTATGAATAGAAATAATAAATAAAATTTAAATTACAAGAAAATGATATTTATTAATAATATGATTGCAAGAAAGATGAAATAAAGAATAGTGAAGAAGATCCAAGTAAAAACGCAAGATAAATGTTCATACCGAATTATAAAATATATTCCAACCCGTAATAACAAACAATATAAACGTTTTAATTGTGCTACATATTTATAAGCGGCTGAGTTTATCCAGTATAATTGTAGACTAATCATTATAATTGCAATGATTCCTCCGTAGAGTACTTTCAATAACGTGTAATATTCAATAAAATCCGAGAACAATGAGAACATCGTGTACATACTTCAAGTTTGTAAACATCCATAAAAATCTGTACACCGTCGATGATAAAAAACGAACGGCGTCGTCAAGTTCATAAACATATTTATGACGATTACTTTTTACTTATCACGCTCGTAACAAGGCATCGCGCCAAACGCAATAAAAACGTTATCTTTAGTGAGTTTTCATTTGAAGATATTAATGTGACGTAACGCGTAGGAACCTAGTAAAAGTATATAAATAAGTATAGTAACTGTGGGTGAATGAAAGTCGGCCACTCTTCAGCTGATGTGCGCGGTACATGCGAGGCAGTTGACAAATGAAAACGGCTCTCACTGTGTTTTTTTAACATTCAGAAATTCCTTTTAAATGAGGGCGCGTTTTGTACCTTATCTACTGTGATTCATAATACGCGATACCGCGCTTGTGCCATTTTCAATGCCTCCTTTGCTTTTTATTACAGATTCTTTTTTTAATATACGCCGCGTTATAAAGGAATATTCCGCGTTGTGAACATGAGTTACATTTTTAATTAAACTCATTGACACGTAGCGGAGTTAGTTATTTATTATAACGAATAATGAAACGTAATTTAATTTACAGTATACACTTTCGCTTTTTCATTATATGCCTACATAATACTAGATTATAATATTTTTTTTAATAAGCGAGTGTTACTTGAACTTATTTCAATCCCGTTATGTTATTTTTGTGTAAGAACTGTTTATCAAAACAAAGTGATTAATTTACTTAAATTGCCTCTTTATTGCGATGTCGTGGCGGTGTCAGACGGTTATAATGCCCAGACAATGTGTCACCTCGTACGCATAACACAAGCTTTTACTTTATTCACCTCCCCACCGTAAGATTTTTATTGTTATTCTTTCCCTTTTTGCTGAAACACCGCGCAGTATTCGTAGTAAGGAGCTGTAATGACGCGTGAAGCGTAAAATACGCGCACATTTCGGTGCCGAAGAAATGGAATGCACCTGCCTCCTTAGGTTTTATGAGAAGTTTCCTCACCTTCTTACGTCGCCCAGTAAGGGCTGCCAATATCGCCGTCCTCACTTTGTGACCCCTCATAATACGAATAATACTCGAGAGGTATTGAGCGCTGGCGGGTTTTGCGCCAACTCGTAATTTTCGAGCGGACCTTGTACTTTTCTTGCTTCATGTAAAAATGTTTGTCGTGTAATTCAATGCTCGCAAATCGCAAGCTAGCGTTTATGAAGATAATACGTTTCGTTTTCTTTGTAAAGAAAATAGGGTTGCTAGCTTTTGTTGTACAAAATAGTTGGAGCTTTCTTGCTTATGTTAAAGAATATATTTAATGCACATTTCAGATAATATTGTTAAGAAATGCATTTGTTCCAACTTTAGTAGCACTATAAAATGGGTCTTTTTTATGAAAATGACTACAAAGGTAACTTAACATAGGTACTATTAATTACAGTTATTACAGTTATTAGTTCTTATGACGTGGTTCCCATGGTAGAACATTCTCTCATAGTTGAATAGACACATAAAAAATAAAAAACGTCACTACTGCAATACATTTTGTTTCTAAATATATGGATTTACAAACCAAGCATTCAATTGTGATAAATCACTTTATCTTCTCAAAGCCTCATAATAAATAAATGCGTAATTAATTAGTGCGAACGAGATAATTCCCCGCTAACCTCATATAATTACGCAAGGACCTCATAAGTAATTATATCGAATTAAATGTAAGTCGACGCGCAATAAAAATCCCCCAGAACGCCATTAACGTAAGCTGAAGACACATCGAAAGGCTGTACATCATTAGAGGAGCAGTAATTGCTTGCACGTCTAAAGGGCAACCCGAAATTTGGCGAAAGGCTCCCGTAAATTCTGATTATCTTAGTATAACGTAGCTACCAACAGCCACTCCTAGTATTTTATGAGGAAAGCCATCTGGGTCCTCGGTACAATAAATTCAACGCAGCGTTATGTCTTTTTCATGGACACAGAAGGTATAAAAGAATTTTATTACTTTCAAAATATTGTTTTTTTTTTTAAGTTCGAATGATAAAAGCTTGATGCAAATTCCCTTTCTGTAATAAAATTTGCATTTGAGATACGAATTTTCAGAATTCCAAATTTACCATCGGAAAGAACACACGTTTTTACGCTTGAACAATGTATTTGAACTTTGAATTCTCTAAAATATGATACCGTTAAAATGAAAATTTTGTTATTTTAATCATAAACGACACTCAAACCGCCACACACAGAGTATCCCAGCGGCAGAAATATCAAACAAATAATTTAAGCAAACATACAAACCGAATCTTATAAACAAGTTACATTACAGTACATTATTCACGAATTCACCGAATACGACTCAAGGCGACCGCCCTCCTCGGCAAATACAAAGGAATTACACTTTATTTTTCGTCTCAACCACAGCGTGTTGCCTTATGATAAATCACTTTGGCGCCAGGACCCAAGTAGTGAGCGGCAAAAACGTCCGAAACGGTCTAACACTGCAAAAAGATACACATGAAACCGATGTTCGCTTTATCAAAGTAAGCAAATGTTTTTGTGTCGCTTTTATTTATTATTACCTAGATACATTAAGAAATATAATTTTGGTACTCTTTGGGAAGGTCTGAAACGTGTCTTCCAAGATGCTGTACTCATTGTTTGTTTACCAAATTTTCTTAAAATAATCTGCTTAAAGGCATAATAACATATTATTGTGTCATGCCTTTTTCCAAGTAATTCTATACCAACCAAAAAAATGTACATATCACATAATATTTTACCAGTGAAAATTTAGTACCTTTTTTGTTGAAAGATTGTGCGATATATAGATAGTTAACATGAGTATTCAAGACAGTGTAAAGTGTACCTCCGAGATTTTAGATTGCTACATGTCTCCAATCTATTCCAAGTGTATCAGATTAACGGAATGGCTCTCACAATTACAATATTAGTAAGACTGTAAGCATCGACTGTGAGTAATCAAGACAGACAATATAAATAACTGTCTTGTGAATATTCGACGTATTCTCGGCGTCGCATATTTCCCAGACCGCACCGCTGGACAATTCAAGTTCATCGCTCTAGATGGACGCAAGCCCCGCCCCCGACGGAACGTATTTCAGCGGTCGTATCGTAACATTCGTGTCAATTATCCGGGAGTTTTCCCGGCGACGATTGCGGGCAATGGCTATCATTTAGCCGGGCGGGCGCCGTTCTTGTAATGTCGTACATTTCGTCCTCCATCCGTTATGTATGCGTGTTATTAAAGGAGACCCGCTCGAGCGATCTCGCCGTTAATGTCTCAATTAGAAAACAGATGCCACGTCGTCCCAATTGCGAATTAATGCTTTTTATTTGGCCCCCGCTTTCGTCCGCTAATTAAATACTTTTATGAGCTTTTGTATTCGGTTAAGAGGGTGTACCCGGATGTATTAACTCGGCTTGCGTATCCCACCTACATAAAATGGGAGGGTTATCTCGACCACTTTTTGAGTATCCGATTTGGAACAGTACGTGTTAGCAATTTATGTGAGCGATAATATCTGGATATAAATTCAAAGGATAACAATAAGACCCTTTATTGCCTCCGCTGTTTTCACAAAGCGTTTTAGCGTGGTGGACTTTTTTGTATCAAATTTGGTTAGGGCACGTTCGGTTCGTATACACATCTTAGTAGAAGTTTGTTTTGGATATTTTATCAAGATTATATGGAACAGCTGAGAATTTCAATAAAGCTTCGTATGTGAAAGAAACTTTATTAACTTTGTAAAATCAATATTTGTTTCAAAGAGCAGTAATACTCAGCTGGCATTGAATCATAGTACTAAGCTTAAACATAAAATACATCTGTACGATACTTTATTTTATACAATATATTGAAATAAAGTTGTTTGCTTTAGACAGACAAAAATATAGATGTACAAATCTATCTATATGAAACGTAGTGGTAAATTTCTTACCTTGAATAATAAAATAACCAATACCACGAACGTAATGAATTATTAAAGAGCGAGGCGTCTATTTTTGGCACTCAACCTTACGAACAAAGTGTTCTAAAGATCTCCTAAATTGTTAAGGGGCACAATTAAGCACATTAGGATGAAAAACCGCAGCCTGAGAAACCGCAGCTGCGACAGTGCCTCCTTTTGCATAAGACATGAACCAAGGCGCACGTAACGACAATAATTTACGTGCGAATAGATGAATAGCTTCCCTCTAAATATTTTATACGCATTGACAGTTGAACAGCTTTGTTTTATCCACTGTTATTCCTTACTCTTGCCCGCGACTTCCCTCGTGATCACTTTATGTAAAGAGGAAAGCGTTTTCGGCTTTCATCCCTTTCAAGTTTGTTTTATTTCCCAAAAGTAACCTATTTATTAATCTTATTTATAAATTAAAATATTTATTGTGCTGATTTTAATTAACAAACAAAATGTAATTACAGGCACAGATATTGAAATTCTGTGAATTTTGACTGTATTCAATATCGACTAGAATAAATTATTTACTATTTTTGGTTAAATTAAGTATACGTTTAAAATTAATGTATTTTTGTTTCAATAAAAGAAGCCTAACATTTAGATACCTATAGTAATAATATAAGTTTCATGCCAAGAATAGTCTGAAATCAAAACATTATTTGCCATCACATCATCACAAAATTATCAAGCCACACACGGTATCCGAAAAAGATTCAAATTTAAAAATTAACATATAAATCGAAAAGATTTACCCTTAAACAAGATCAAAGAATTTGTCTTGAGCTTCGGATGCTGATGACTGTTTACGGGATGGGAAACTGTAGCGTCTTAACTCTTAACCCACCATTTACATTATAGATACAGTGATCGGGCTTTTGTGAGATGGCAATACTAAATGCCTATTACTGCTATAATTGAGGTCATTTTTATTGCGAACCATTGTATAGAATGAATTAAATTAAAAAAAAGACGTGTGGCACTCGGGGACTGCCGCGGTAAAGCTATTGCATAGCATGCCTTCAAGCCACACCTCCGTGCCCGTCGGAGTGGGGAGCGTGAGGTTTTTTTCGTTACGAAATTTCTCGATTCGGTCCCGCCGGCCCGCGATAGAAGCTATGCAATAGCTTAATAAAATTTATTTTATTTTTATGGGCGAACCATTGTATGGAATAATACTTGTTTGCTTTCTTATCTTTTACAATAATATAATATCTAAAATAGAAGTGCTAATAATCATTTTTTAATTTACGTCAGGATTGGACGAACGTCAGGACGTATGGATTCGTGATTGAATGTAAAATATGAATTATTTTTCCGAATGAATATGAAAATAGTTCAATAGAACTCATCTGATTAATATCTCAACGAGAGTAGTAAATTAGTCATAAATAAAAAATAATATTTTCCAATACAATTGTATTCCCACGTACCTATTCATGGTATAATTATTTTTCCCAATTAATTCTTCACTCTCGAAAGCCCATATTAGTCCAAGAAAAATAATTCTACGTAAACACTTATAAGCGTGGGTAATTTTGCGCACGGGAAAATGTGCTTTGTGTGGATTGGAAGAGTGTTTATTTTTCCTTCGAAGGATGAATAAGGGCGATCCAATTAACGGGAGCTCTCTTGACTTTCTTGCTCGATTGGTTTCCATAGTCATTACTCCTGCCTTACATCTTGAGGTCCACATTAAGAATGTTGGTATACGTTTACTTGGTTCGCCTTTCGAGTGCTAGTATTTTTTGAAGTTTTTTCCGAGAATGCCAAACTAAGTTTATTGAAATATTTCTTGGAAACACGGTATACAGATGACCTTCATGAAATTTATATTCAATTCGATAGACGAATTATCTGAAATAAACTAATGATGAATGGAAATAGTAAAAATACGAAAAACTAAAAAAATAAACAAGTCTCAAAAAAACTACGTGACAAATATTTTTCATTATTTCTATCACGTCATTATACATAACGTATAAGTACAGGTATTTTTATAAGTTTTAAAAACCAAAACCACCTTCACGGCTTCTCGTGAATTTTATTTCCACAAACTAAAATATCTAGCGCATAAATTTACACCACAAGCCCGTTCAAGAGAAACAAAAGCTTATAATACTTTCAGTGTACGACTGCCAAGTGAAGACGTGTCCATCCCAGGATTTTCACGATAAAATAAAGGCAGCATGAATACATAAATAAACCATTTCTCATATCCTTGTGTTTCACATAAAAACGTAAGAGAATAGCCGACTACGTTATCCACACCCGTGATTTACGATTATGCGAAATAGTTATTCCCGTATATTTGATTTACTGATAATGTCCTTGTTTGAATTGATTCCAAGATTCAGTTCTAGGTATGTGATTTATAAAATTGTAACGACAGCACTAAAAAGAAAAAGAGGATAATCGCTTTGGTACATTCATGCTCAGTATTCTTATCTTGGAACAATTTTGTGTCATAGCATATTGCGTAAATTTTATTTTGAGTTCACATATTTAAATTTTTACCATAATATTATATGTGACCATGTTATATATTATGTGTGTTTGTTCATCTATATTTACCAATAATTTTATGTTTCATTTTTCAGGACTTATACAATTCTATCCATCGATTATATATTATTAAAATTGTATAAATGTAAAGTCATGGTCGTAGCACCGCCGGCCGCCATAGAAATCTAAATAACAAGAATGCCGGCCGCCATCACCGCGTCTTGCGTCGGTATAAGTATCCTGAAGAGAAATAGAAAACTTGTAAACATTTCATAGCGAACCTAATAGTTAGATAAAAGAAACAATCATTGTATTTAAAGGATTAGTGTTCTACTCCCTAACGATTTCAAACTAAATTGCTGTGTACGAATAGATTTTCTTTTAGTTAAGAGCTATCTTAAATGCTATGCTACAAATTATAAATTTATTCTACAATTTATATCAAGTGTCACCGGAGTTTTCCGATAAGAAATCCCTTAATCCATCTGCACCTTAGCCACAAGAAAACGCCTCCATAACTCATATTAAAATTAATGCGATATGCATAAATATCGTACCTCATTGGGCAGCTTTCCCTTATAACAGTTTCAACAAAAATTCATGAGACTGAAGCCGCCGAGATAAGCCTTGTTTTCATAAAAGATGAAAGTCATTCATCAGAGGCATCTATTACGGCGGGATAACCGTTGTATACGTAAATAATTCGCAAAATGAAGTTTCCCTCCCATAGAATAAAGATGAGACACCATGGAATATTGTTATGGAAAACCACCCCGTAGGTAATTTCGTGTACAAATCCAGGAATGCCTGAGATTTCATATAAATAAAGCTGACGACATTTTGGAACTGTTATTAA
The DNA here is from genome assembly GCF_905220415.1 of Colias croceus. NCBI lineage: Eukaryota > Metazoa > Arthropoda > Insecta > Lepidoptera > Pieridae > Colias > Colias croceus. The sequence goes on along the minus strand of NC_059541.1, from coordinate 3,867,699 downwards.
AATACAGTCGTATTTTCTTTCGTAATACAAGAAAATTATATTAAGTTTTAGAAAATACTATGTAATTTTAGAAGTTTCTTACAATGATTACCGTTAATTTCGTATAATATTATCTAAAACCAATTCCAAAAGTCCTTGAGGAAACACAATTAAAATAATGACGGAAAACTTATAAATAACTTCATACATTCGAATAAAGTTATAATAAAACCATTATTTGTAATAAAGGGAAAAGGAAAGCTATGATTTCAAGAAATGGAGTTTAATATAATATTTTTAGTACAAATATTCGCTCTATTGTGAAGGCAATATATTTTTAACAAAATATGTTCCGTAGTGCAAATTCCAATCTTCTTTCGCTTTATAAAAACACATTAAACTACTGTTTAATTACTGTTTGACTTAACTGTCGTTATACGCTTATGAAACATGGTTTCAGCGAACAAAGGGATCGAAGTAGGTTAAAATCGTAGCAGCATTGTGTAAACTACGCTTAACTTGTAAATAAAATCGCGTGACTATTTTTAATTAAAGTTGTGTGGTTCGCCCCATTCGTCAACGGCCCTAAATAGCGTGCGTGGGCTTTGGATATGTTAATAAAATGTTAACAAAAATGTATGAGAGTGATAAGACGGTGACCCTTAGTTTACTTAACAGATTGTTTGCCCTTTTTGCTAAATTATGTTTTGGTATTGCTTTTTAAGTGGTCGTTTATGAGTTATGAAAATATTCGGGATAGAAAATAGAAATATTAATAAGAAGCGTATATTGTTTTCATAAACAATAAACGCTATATTTTGAACTATTTTTATCATTAAATCCCACGGGAATCCCGGAAATCCCACGGGAACGGGAACTATGCGGGTTTTCCTTTGAAAGCACTGGCGAAGCCGCGGGCGGAAATCTAGTAATACATAATTATCTCGATTATTTAAGTGAAAAATTGTAGTATATGGTTATATTTCATTCGACTCTTAATTTGTGTGCACTCAAGCAGAATCTTTATAATGGCGTCTATTCAATCGCTATAAATCATTTTTCCTTTAACAAGTCTCGTTAAAGACTTTGTATTGTTTCAATTCACTCAAAGGAGGGTTTGGGAGATAATTTTATAAGGGCCTATTCAAATATCTCATCTCATTGTCTATATGTCGCAGGTAAAATGTAATCTCCGCTGTATTCCGTTATTTCTTTTTCTGCAAAGAATTTTTCAAATCAGAGAACGTTGTGTTGAATTTTTTGTGTCAAAGACAAAATATTTACAAAAGATTTCCAATCTTAATTATTTGGAGTGCGTAATTATTATTCCTTGTTGATTTGATGATTGTGATCGCTAGAAGAATATCGAAAGATGTTAAAAATTTACCAGCAACTCTGTTATAATATGTTTATATATATTAAAATTATACTTATTTAACTTAACACAAAAAAAGTGCGAATAATTCAAAATAATTGTCATATGTAATATGTTTAGTAACGCGCTGATTTTTATCATAGTATAATTATAACAGTTAATATGATATCCCATATAACCCATATTTTGTTAATATTAATTTATATATTTACCAAAAACGAAGCCAAAACATGTTTCATCAAATTCTTTAACACCTATGATATACCTTAAAATATTTTAAAATACACGATAACAGCAAATGCCAGAGTCATAAGTTTACAATTTTATTACTTCTACTGCATGCCAGTTTCCACGATGCGCGATGCTATTACCACCTGTCCACTCCTGTCATATTTCGAACCAACTACTAAATCCCGGTATATGACGACAACGATTTTACAGACCGTTTCACAATACATTACGGCTAATGTATAGTATTGCATTATCCTATATCATTGCCAAGCAGCAATCGAAACCGTAGTGTTCGTTCAGAACATTCTATTTAATAGCATAATAAGAGGAAACGTATGTAGGAATCAAACCTCGCCTGCTTTGGTTCACTGAGTTTTATAGAGTATAAATCATGCATATAACATGAGTACTTTATATTTCAACAGTGTAAAGTGCTTGAAATGTGGGTTAAATTAATAAACAGGCAAATTAAAGCAGCAGAACCTAGATTTTAAGAATCATCTATTTATTTTATTCTTATTAATTGAGCCTAATTAAGTGTCTTTTTGTTGTTGTTATTTTGTTGGTGCTACGTTTTATCTCGTTAAAACCTAGTAAACGTAATATAGAAATAGTAATGAAATTCCATCCATTTTATTTCTATAACAAACATGTAGTCTTTAAGTTTAATATCTAGAAGTTTATCTTTAACAGTTTATAGTCTGCTTTACCTATCGTTAGTGCTAACTCATAAGCCGATATCACAACTTCATAAACTTTATACGTGCTAACGATAAGGTGCATTTATGATAAATATTTTATGGGGCTTTTATTATCTGTGCATAGTTACGTACGTTGAGAAGTTTGTTAAAGTTATGAAATAGGATCGTGAGTATAGCGAAGAGGTAAGTAGTGAATTAGACCTCTGAGATGAAAGATGTATGTCATAATATGTGACAGTGCTCAAAGGATATTTTTGGGAAATGATGAGATGAGATCATTTATATAAAAAATACATAAACAAATTAATAAAAATCAATTTAACTTGTTTCAATTTACTCGATATCGAGAAAAATGTTTTATTCCGAGATAGAGTATACGTTGCTTGATTATTCAGTGTTAAATTACTGGGTATTATTCGTTTTTAACAAGCTTGCAACAGACAATGAAATTGATTTTATTGTACACGGTTTAAACATATTAATTAATATTCATTTATTTATATTTCAAGAACACAAATATCAAAAATTATGTCATTTCCAGAATTATGTAAGTAATAAATATTAAAAATATGAATAAATAAAATTAAATATTAGTTTTGATAGAGTAAACTTTTTATACGAGTATAATATTGTGTAGATACCTAATTAAGCTTAATTAAATGTGGTGTGGTATTAATTCTACAAACTGAAGAATTCATACGATAATCACTACTTATAAGTATTATGTATTTTAAACTATAAACGCACCTCTTGCCCATTAACTTTTACTTCCACTGTTTTTCCTTGACCAGGTTGTCTGGAAGAGATCGCTGTCTTAGCGATAAGACCGCCTGTTGTGCTCAACTGTGTCTCTTTCGTTTGTATATTTGCTGTTGTATTTTTTATGTCCTGGTGCACAATAAAGTATTTTTGTTTGTTTGTTTGTATAATATTGAGAAAAAAATTTCATGTTCAAGTTCATTTTCAGTGGTTCTTGTGATGTAAAGCGATCACCATCGCCCATGGACATATTTGCAGAGACTCTACCATTGTTTTTCCCTCTTTAACAATACTATTTATACCTCTATAATATCCTTACAAACAAATCCACTTAAGATTTGCGGAATCAGGTGCTATCTGCGTCGCGGTCACGTTAAAGTTGCCTCTCGTTGTTAAGTGCACAGATGTGCCAGCCTGGTTGACTTAAGCATGTGCCTAGTGCTAATGTGAAACTAAATTGTTGTAAAGATGGAACCTTTAATAATGGCAGTTTTAATTGAATAGCAGATTTTATAAAAAAATGTCTATCATTGAAGAATAGTAATATAATCCACATTATTTTTCTCATGGCTTTTTTCTGGTTTTTCATATGCCAATTATTATTGATGTCATGGATAAAATGTTATAAACTATTAGAAAAAAAATAAAAGTTTCAGATACACTGTATCAAGTTCTAAAGTATGTAGTAAATTTTAATCGCATTATAGCAGTGATTACTGTTTTAAACATATTAGCAATTAAAAATAAATGTAGGTACAGTACCTAATACTAAAAGTGAAAATTATAACTTCAATTTTCACCTCGTAATATTTCACATCTGACTCAACCCACAGATCTCTCATCTTTGGATCATATTTTTAGTACCTGAAAATATATCGAAGGACTTTTCTGACATCAATTTAGACTATAAGCCAACCATCACTATAATGTTAAATTGATTTTTTTATATCTTTTATGCTGAAATCTAACAAGCAAAAATAGTTCGTAAAATCAAGTCCGTAAACCTCAATATCAGATGAATAATGACGGATATTAATCTTACATGCTACACTTATCGTCGACACGTGATATATTATTAGTTCTCGCTAGCCAGACCTTTTGTTACACAGCACTAACAAGCCTAATTTATTGTGCCCAAGGACAAATCACTTTGTGGAAGGATATTTATTGAAATGTACAATTTCATCTAAGGGAAAGAGAATTGAGGTGAGAGTTATGTAGCAAAATCATGAAACTTGTAACAATTAGAATTCAGTCGTAGATTATTTTCATTTATGTTATTTGTATTATGTTGGGTAAATCTTATTATAAGTATTTATATATTAACAGAGACCAAGAAAACCTTGAGCATTTGCATAATTAAAGCCCCTTTCCGTGTATATCTATATCAAGTTCACATGTAACTTAAAACTAATTAACATTATAGTTAATAGATATTGGTTATATATGTGTTTTGTGGGACAAAATAATATATAAAAAATAAAAATTGTCCCTTTATTTTGTGAAAAAATAGTATCGAATTAAAATAAAAAGCCTCCCCCTTCAGTAGATATATACTTCTTCATTTTAAAACAAATCAAAACATGGCAGACGTACCATCATCGAAATTATACCGCGTATTTCACTCTCTCGAATAAATCGCCTCATGCATTAAACATTTAAGGGCTCTTAAATAATAAGAAAAGTTTCGGTTTCCCAAAGGCGCTATTGTTTATTCTATTCTTCGGAGGTTCAGATTGGAAAGGCATTCTACTCCTAACCATTTACTGGGCCTAGAGAATACGCTCGCTCTATTGAAAGGCAAAAAATAAGAGCGGCCCTTTGTCTTCAAATGTCTGTTATTTTCTTGAAAGGTGCCCACTCTAAAAAGAGTGTTTTAGCACCCATGAATTTTACATCGAAAGTCAGTCCATTATCTGAATTAGATTTAACAAAAGAATCTAAATACGTTACAATATTTTATTATAAAACATATTTGCTTTTCTAACTGGCCTTCGATAACAAATGTCTACACTATTGAATCAGAAACTATTGGAAATTATTTATTGTGCGAACATTTAAGTGTTCGTCTACGTTTAGGAATATCTTCAAGAGATTTCATCTGTGAAAAGATCGACAAACAAATCGTGAGGATTCATCGAAGTAGGTTCCAATTTCATGCATGAATAAACTTGAATCGTAGGCTCATCCTCTCTAATCTATAGAGTGGTTTGCACTGTAGCATAATTAATACTACATATAAGTATAGTTATTCAGTATAGATAATTTTGATGAAGGAATATAAGAAAAATGTTTGCACATATCCTTCGCAAAGAAAAATGTAAGAAGCCTTTTTTTAAACCTGGTGCATGATTTAACATGAAATTAGATTTCATTTATATATATGTTCTCAAATGTTCAAATAATTCACTTGAATGGATAGGTATATAGGTACCTATTCCTTAACGTAGCTAATTACGTAATTAAATAATTTTTGCAATAATAACATCAATAAAAATACTGACCTATAAATAATTATAATCGAAGTCATGACAGCTAGGTATACAATTATTAATTTCAATTAGATTATCGCTATCCTCTTATTCATGTAAGTCTTTGAAATAATCAAATCAATGTCTGCTATACAAACGCGTAATTCAGGAGATTCTCGGAATCTTAAACCTTTCAATAGGACCCCTTACCCATTACCGCTATTCAGAATATAGATTGTATCCCAACCGGCAAACAAATAAAAGTTTATTTATTAACAAAGTTCGAAATCGCAATAAGAATAACTGTTTATTCTGATTGCAAACTTTAATCGGTTTTCGGCAAATCCATTTACTTTAATTGAATAGCGGAAGACAGTTGTCCCAAACGAGCAATTGTGTCGCCCGCGGTTGATTGCAGCGCATTCAAACATTAATAACTAAATTTATGTTTTATCGGTGAAAAATTATCGCTACATACCTTTACAATAGTAAAAGTACAGATTTCAGCTTTCAGTATTATCTAGAGGGAAAAACACGTTTACTTGTTGTACACATGTTTAATTCATTAGAAAAACTTTCCCCTAGCAAAACAATTACATTAAAATATATATCGAACTGAAAAACCATATTCGAGTAAAACAAAAAAACAAAAGCAAACATTATACAAATATAGAGGTAACTACTTTTGTGTATGTATTTAAATACATGTTATTCATAAGTATTCATGATAAGCTAGCGGTTCCAGCGCATTAAGAACTGTAAACAAGAGTCGAGAAAATATATAAAAAAAATGCAAAGATATACGTTTGTAGAATTTGTTTTGAAAGAACCAGTGGAGAGTAAACAAAGTTTCTGTCTTACGGTACAGATGAGTTGAAAATTAAAATAAGACTGAAGAGACTGCATAAGTTTTTTAGAATTACATACAACACAGGTATATTTTTTTTTCATGTAAAAAATATACACTAGTATACAACTTTACTTAATTGTGACGTATAATATAATAATTAATAATGTAGTTAATTTAGTTACATTACATTGAATTTTCAACGCAAATAACCCTACGCACTAAAACTATACAGCGAATTTAATAAACTGACTTAATAATGAATACCTAAATCACGTTCTGGGTCCATTGTTCAGTATTTCTATACGTATTACATTACTATTCATTCGTGTTACATTTTCTAACTCGGTTATGACGTCACACCCCCTTCTTCCCAGATACTCCGTCTTGCTAGAGACAAACTAGAATTTAAAGGAAATTTTCGTAGCAGTTAAAAAGCATTTTATGGATTATTTGAGTCGCGTCCCGGAGGAGCGATAGATCGTAATCGCTTATAAATCGTTCACCCTTATCGCATGCGTTCAGTGGAAATGTTGGAAAAACCTACATTACTTTACGTTTTCCCGCTTTTTTCTAAAATCTCAGACTTTAAACTGCTATTCGTAGCTAACGGCAGGTATATTGAGAGTATTTTGTAAGGGGACATTTTGGAGGGAATTATTTTTCTTGGGTAATTATAAATAAATCGATAGTTATCCTATCCTAACAAGCAATTATAGTCTTATAAACAACTTAGTACTTTTAGGAATTAAGCCATTATAAATAGATAGTAATAAATAATTGGAATTATTTACTAGACAACGATTTCATGATTTATACAAAAAGCTTCGTAACATACACGCAAACATAATATCCACGCCAGTGCACCTGTCTTGTAAGTTAGGTACTATGTAGATTGTAGAACAAAACCGTAAGTATTGTAGAGACATAATATCATTTTCCTTCTGACTTCTTTTTTAATGCGTCTAAAAATATTAATTAAAAAGTGATAGAACACGTTAATCTTGTGCATTTGAGTTTCCTGATATTCGTAACTCAAACTGCAATTTCTGCAACTATCGATTACTTAATGTTTGAGTGGGTAAAATACTGGCGTAAAATTAGTACTTTTAGTACGTAGTGCATGACTCTAGTTTAATCTTAAAAACTACTTACTCTTACGTACAAAGATTATCTATTTACAATTCCTGTTTTATACTTAACATGTTTTTTTTTATTTATTTACTAGCTGTGCTCCGCGGTTTCACCCGCACTGCTCCGCTCCTGTTGGTCTTAGCGTGATGACATATTAATTATTATAGCCTTACTCGATAAATGGGCAATCTAACACCGAAATAATTTTTCAAATCGGACCAGTAGTTCCTGAGATTAGCGCGTTCAAACAAACAAACTCTTCAGCGTTATAATATAAGTATAGATGAATAAGTATAAATAAAACATCGAACACATCAATGTACAAATAGAAAGCTATGAATAAACACTAACAATAAAATGATGAAGCCGAATCCCATTGAATACCCAACGGAGACGTAACGTTGAGCTCTCCAGTACAGTGCGGTTGTAAATTTTACTGATTTCATTATTTCGTATTGGCTGCGGCCATTTTACAATAAATATAAAACACAGTGATTCCGATAGCTTTTGATGCGATTTTTAAATGTATTTTTGTGACCTTTAAAATATTTTCGCCTGCGTTTCATAATAAAATGTGCACTTAATTGTTACTTTATTAAATACTAGCTTTCCGCCGGCGGCTGCGCCCGCGGTTTCAAAGAAAAACTCGCATACTTCCCGTTCCCGTGGAATTTCCGGGATAAAACCTATCCCTTATTACTCGTGGAAAATGTAGCTTTCGAATGGTGAAAGAATTTTTAAAATCGGTCCAGTAGTTTATGAGCCTATTCGTTACAATCAAACAAAGTTTTCCTCTTTATAATATCTATTATGTATACATGTATACTTAAGATAATTTAGACTAGAAGTTTCTAGAAACAGACAGGAAATATCAAATTGTTATTTTTGTTATATTATAAAAATCCAATTGATATTAAGATTATTTCGTTACTAAGGTAGTTTATTACTAAGCTAATTTTAGTACTAAGCTAGTTAGTTATTCTTCATATTTATCAAAATAAGCTGGTGATCAAACACAATCCAATCAAAGATTTCCCTATATCTAATCATTATAAATTAATTTACGAAATTTTTCTTGTTGATTGTAAAGATATGAGTAGAATTACAGTTACAGTAATTAATACAAATCTACACTAATATTATAAAGAGGAAAACTTTGTTTGTTTGTTTGATTGTAATAAATAGGCTCATAAACTACTAGACCGATATTAAAAATTCTTTCACCATTCGAAAGCTACTTATCCAGGAAATCCCACAGGAACTGAACTATGCGGGATTTTCTCTGAAAACGCGGGCGAAGCCGCAGGCGGAAAGCTAGTAAAAAATAATAACATTAAATTGTTCGTATAAATATAACCAATGAAAGAATCTTCAAAACGTTCCTATGTACATAGCAAAACAGAAATAAGTATGTACAATTACGAAAACCATTATATTTTTTCATTATACCTATAACCTTTTCCTTTATAAAATAACGATCTTATATTGTAGCTTTTTAGGCAAATTTGCCTGAGGCTTATCCGGGAAATGTTCAAACACAAAGAAGGATGTATTTAACAAATATATAAAAATAAACAAAATTACCTTTTTGTTTGCTCATTTTTGGCCGTCCCGCGGGGTTCAAAGGATTCTATATAAAATTATTATTATTTAATTAAGCTTCAAATACCAAATTTTAGTGGACAGTAGCATGATATTTAATTGACGTAAATATTTATAATTTTATAGATAACTAGCGGTCCGCCCCGGCTTCGCCCGTGGTACATATTTCGCAATAAAAGGTAGCGCGGAACTGACAGACAGACAGACTGTACTGACATTACTGACATTACTTTCGAATTTATAATATTAATTATTAATATAATAATATAAAAGTAGGGATATCAAAATGGCACGATCTACATTTTAAAAGATATTAGTAGAATAATTTAAAAAAACTATCATGAAATGATAAGCTAGACTACGCGTGTAAGAAGAGTATGTAAGAATCTATACACATATCGTGGTTCCTTATAAAATATAAAGACCGCCTCCTTGGTACAGTGGTTGACGCGTGAGCGTAGCACCGAGGGGTCCTGGGTTCGATTCCCGGTGGAGACGAAGAAAAAAAAAGAATGTCTCGGTCTGGTAGGACACAGAAGGCTGATCACCTACTTGTCCCTAAAGAAAATCGATCAGTGAAACAGATGTATAATGCATCTGCCCCTTACCCAGCTAGGACTAGGGGACATGGGACTTCACTCACTATAAAATATAAAAATATTATATTTAACTACTTAATAATTCGTTATTTTTCAGATGGATGTGTGGGTACTTGGTCAGGCTTGACCCGATTCATGTTTGAAGATTACTCCAGCCTCATTTACACCTGGATACACCCAATTAAATTTATGTTGATTGAGCGTGGTCAACAGAACTGATAATATAAAAAATTAAATATATGGCATATTATTTTTAAATATTATTAAAATATCAATGGTAATTCCCGAACCCGCGTCAAATTCCTGGTACATTTTAGTTAGTTAGTAATAAACAAATGATTATAAAACAAATAAATACCAAGGAAATAGTAAACCCGTCGGTAACAATAATATCTGTACAGCCGACACTTGGCGCGTATTGCGAAGCTTTGTGGTTTCGTGATAAATTGTTATCATTAATAGTTAAAATATATCTATTGCTATTGTCTCTGAAATTAATGAAAGGGAAAGAGATTAAATCGTTTTATTTGCAATGTGTGATCCATGAAAAAAATAACATAATATTCTCCTAATCCAAAAATTTAAAAATCAATTGCCTCAATTATTTTTAAATAAAATAAATAAAAAACAAATCTTCTATACTATCTACAATCTACATATTATAATATAACTGACGACAGCTTTATTTGTGAGTCAAAATTAAGAATTCAAAATAGACATGGTACTAATAAATATATTCTATCTAATCTAAACAGCACTTAGAAGCATCCTACAATATTAAGACTACTTTGTCGCTTTAAAAATATCCATTAGTCTAATAAAGTGCGGATGAATGTCTCAAAGAAAAGATATTAAAACTAACACCGGAGCCCGCTTCGTTGACTGCAAATTAAATCCCCTCCCCTGGGATACCACAAATCGCTTCAAAGTCCGCAAATACGATCTAAAAGCAAACTCGGCAAAATTTCTATTGTCAACGACGGCTTTTAGACTTTATCATGATGAAGGCATTGAAGTTTCTCTTTGCAAAGTCCGACGAACAATATTGACCATTCTATGCAAATTGAATTATTACATTACCCTGTTTTTGGGTTTTGTTGTAATTTCTGGATAATCTCAATATTAGAAGGGTTCTAATTGAAATTTAAACATGTTTTATTATACAAGGAATGCTATAACATTATTTAAATAACTAATCAATGTAAACCAAACCAAAAGAACTGAGCCTATTCTAAGCACCTGCTTCTTTCGATTTGAGATTCGAGCTAAAAACGATGTTTCAAAAATAACAGAGGTTCTCAATAATTTTGTACTTAATAACAGTACAAATTATTAAACAAAGTATATAATTAAAGATTGTGACTCAGTACAGCTGTTATAGCACACAATTTCCCTTCCTTACCGTTTTACCATTATATCAATAACTCGAAGGAAAAGTCAAGAAAGTTCCACTTCCGCAAGTTCCTTACGATCTCAAGAACAGTCATTAACGAAGGAGTACACGATGCAGTGTTACCTATAAATCAATTCGAAGCAGCCTTTCAAAGGTAATGGTTGCGTCGATAATTAATAGATGCTGTTATTTAAGGAAATACATTGAAGAAAGTGTTTCATTCAAATCACCTGGGAATTAATGAGGTTCCAGAACGACGAAGTGAAATAAGATTTACTGCGAGTTTCTTAATATATACGTTGAGCTTTTGAGTTGTATTATAGCGTAATGTATTAGAGTGAATAATGTTTAGTTTGTTATTGTGAAAGATATTTCTATTTTCTATACGCATAGGTATAAGTTTATATATTATTTTTTTTATTTCAAAGCAAGCAAAGGGGCATATTATTATGTATTTAAATATATTATTATATTATTTAGTTTATGTTTATTATAATATTGGCACGACCGTCTATTCTAGGTCTTACTTTGAAAAATATTATACCATGAAAAAGCAAATTGATTAGGTAATTCGATTTACATCCGCGTCTACGTAGCATGTTACGCTTGGGTTCAAAGTTCATATAATATATAAATTAAAACTAGAAAACTCTTAATATTTTTTAGAAACAACATAAACATAAAATCTTCCAACCACAACAAACTCATATGTCATATAACCTCACACACCACGTACACAGACTTTATTGTTTTCACACTTGCCTCATAATACGAGCGATTTACAGAATTCCTTCTTGTTCATATCTCAATAAACAACTAGATAACGCCCCTTCTGGGTAATACTCATAAAAACTACAACTGACAAACGCGCCCTGCTATAAAACACTGAATTTATTCCCTGAGCTGCGTAATAGGAAACAAAACAAGTGCTGGGCCAATTTTTATAAGAATTACCGCTTTAACTTCTAAAAGCTAATCAACTGCTTGCTTGATTAATTTTACCTTTGCGCTTGGTTTGATTGATGGTGAACAACATGACTAAAATTAAGGTAAGTATTATATATTTTTGATGCATTATAATTACGCTTATTATAATATAGTGGGTAACTGTTTTGTTCAGCTTATTACATGGTGTAGCAGAAGTTAGTAAGGTAGAGTCATCCTAGATTTCAAAGTAAATTATTCAAAATTCTTATTCACATTAGCAAATTTAATACATAATAGCAATTAAACAATAGCATTCGATAACATTTTCACTTTGATTAAGCTCTTTAAACCAATTAAGAGATATTTACAAACTATGTATTATAATAATTGTTAACAGAGCACACGTGCCACTTCCTACATCTATATTCAGACCATGTATTAATTTGCGTTCTGAAACTTGAAAGAAACAAAATCTGAATCTATGAACAATCTAAACAAGGAAATTTTATTTTAATGGCATATTTTCCTCAATCAGCAATAATATGAAACGCAGTTGTATTGTTTTTATTTTCATTGACGGTGCCTCTTAATATAAACCTGAAAACAGAAAATATTGTTTTAACATCAAATGAATCAAATAAATAAAAAAATATTGTAAATATTGTTATTGTTGTTGTATCGAAAATATTGTTTTAACATCAAATAAATAAAAAAAAGACGCGTTGCACTCCGGGAGTGCCGGCAGAAGTGAAAACTTGATTATTATCGTTCTATGTTTGATATTTTGGAATGGTATCCGTCTTACGCATGGAATATAAGGGCTAAAAAAAATCCGTCTTACGCTTTTTCGATCAGGCCCCGTGTCCTGACGCGAGTTTAAGATTTTATACCCAACGCCGCTAAAGAAGCCGCTAACATCAATTTGATAACATCATGTTCTAAAATGATGATCAACATATAAATTATAAAGAATGTCAGGATAATGTAAATGTAAGAAATTTCGACGTTCTTTACAAAATTCTAAAATTACCTATACAACTGAATGTTTGTCTCTACCATTCAATTTTTTTGAGCCAATTTTGTTGCATATCTCGAGATATGCTGGACACACTGATCTGCAGCCCAATAACAAACAAGCCGAAAACCCCGAAAAATCATTTTCCATTGAAAATAATTCAAACCTCAACCAGTACCTTCGAGATTTAATTCTCAGAGCGCGCCACAATTTTCGAGCGCAAATCTCATCGATGTCACTGCTTTGGCTTCAATTTTACAACGAAATCTCAGTATTGTGTTTTCGGGATTTTCTGCATTACATAACCCGCCGGCAGCCGTGGCTCTGTCAGCTAAGAGCCAACGTGTATTTATTACTGTTCCACCTTGCCCAGATAACATCTTACAGTTGATTTATAGTGTTTGTATTTGAAAGGATTTTATTTCGGACGAAACGCAAATTAAGTACCGTCAATTATTTTTAACTGCGTAGGTAATGGGAGAACTTAATGTCGATGTTTGGACTTTCGGTTGCGGGAAGAAGGCATTAAAAATTGAGCTATGAATTATTTTATGACTGTAAAATTCGATGCTGCTACGTAATACGTTTTGCTAGATTCAGCTTCAGTTAAGTCTTAAGTTTTAATAATAAATAATAAAATTCTCTATTGACATAATTACACAGGTCAAAATAATGAATCCTTTGGCTCTGAAATTTTTAAACTGTGTCTCAGGAAAATTATTAGTTTATTTCTTTAGTTCCTTTTATTACTGCTTGTTTTTATTAATCCTCTTGTTTATTGCATTTGAAATATTATTCGAAAACACTTAAATCTAGAAATTTGCGTGCGTTGAACGTGCGAAACCGGGATGGAGCGCTAGTTTGATTAAAACACTATGAATAATCAAGCTTTCTAAAATGGGTAATTTGAGATTATTCATTAGAGACAATCAAAAAGATAAAAATACTAATATTTCTCTATACAATTATACGTACACAATACTAATGCGATTACACACGACAAGACAAGTCAACATGTCTGCCGTGACATTCACCATCCCAAAGTGTTAGTGTAATGAAATTGGATGAACAGATCCCGAACTAAGATACGAATAATTAGCTAAATGAACTTTCTTTGTATACGGGAACGAATTTTCTTAGAGCGCCGTTTATACAAGGGAACAGGATTTTCTTCTTGTTTAAATGTTAGTTAATGAATAATATATTGAACTAGCTGCTCCGCGAGGTTTCACGCCCGTGGCTCCACTCCTGTTAGTCGTAGCGTGATGATTTATAGGCATATAGCCTTCCTCGATAAATTGGCTATCTTGCACCGAAAGAATTTTTCAAATCGGACCAGTAATTCCCGAGATTAGCGCGTTCAAACAAACAAACAAACTCTTCAGCTTTATAATATTAGTATAGATAATTAGCACACACGATACGTGATGATTCTATTTTAAGATGGGTCCTATTGTGTTATGCGTCTTCCAATTATATCTTCAAGTAAATTTTTACGTAAGTCATCACTACACAGTATAAAACAATGTCACTTTCTCTGTCCCTATGTCCCTTTGTATGCTTAAATTTTTCAAACTACGCAACGGATTTTGATGTGGTTTTTTTTAATAGATAGAGTGATTCAAGAGGAAGGTTTTAGTATATAATTTATTAGGTTTAAGTCAAAGCGGGTGAAACCGCGGGTGGTAAGCTGGTATTATTATATTATGCTTTTATTGTCATTATTTGCAAAAATGTTTAAAGTGAAAAGTAAGATCACATGTGTGATCACACATATTATTATTATGTTTATGTTTAGGGCTAAAGGAATTTATTACGAAAACACTATTATTAACTTAAAAGTAAAGAAAATATCGTTCACCGTTCATATCGCAGTTCAATTGTATATTTCAGTCTATTTGTTAACAACGGAAACAGTTTTTTACTTAAATTATCAACAATAACATTCCCGAAAAAATCCCTCAACCCTCACAAAAATAACCTTACATTGATTAATATCTGTAACGTGTGTACAGCCTAGCAGAAATAAATATCCTATCACATACAATAACCAAAAGTAAACAATTTCTGAATATAATATTCTCCAAAACCCATACAGAAATATACCAACTTATTGGTTTAACGAAAGAACGCAACCTCTTTTAAATCAGATCAAACTACACAATAGAGAGCTATAATAACTTATACAGGCGGATCCCGCAATAACATATTTTCATTGTAAATAATACAAACAGATTTTTCATCAATCACGGCGCCCTTTGTTCGTTTCAGTGGATCGCTTCACTAAGAAGATCCTTTTTGTAAGCACAAACTTGTGGGTGTTTTTGCGTTGACACATCGCGCCCGCTCTTTTATATTTTTGAAGAAAACGTGTCACGGAATAGCTGGGGCGGCTGCAATTTTCAAATGGATGTTCTCATGTACATTTTCGTGACAGATACAGGGCAAATTTTAAAACGATACCCATTATCTTGAATTACTACGGAATTATATCAATGGGGATTATGTGCCTTTTTTCTGGAAACATTACTTTTAAAAAGGTTTCTCTGATTTGAATGTTGAAACTTTTATTTCAAAGCTGTTTCAATCTATTTTCCAATACCGTGTTCTCATCTCTATTCGGTATAAAAACGTTTCGTACCCAAAGAACTTACACCTTTCTACGAGCGGAATTCCGATCGAGTTTATCAATAAAACTAATGAATGTACTCTCGAGCTTGCGTTGGCTGTCTTACAGGTATGCTATCTGAAAATGAGGTCGTTAAAAACGTTTTATCCCACACGTACAATTCCTATGGGACTGTAAAGTCGAAACTAAAATGTTATTGCGAAGATACCTCGCTACATTATCGGATTAACTAGTTCGTACCTTTAAAGCCGCATCTGCGAGCTCACGGTGAAATTACAGCTTCAACTTGGAAGCTTACAGCCAACATTGTAATTGGAAGTATTGTGTTTTGCAATACCAATTTCCCGCACTAACTTCGACGCGGATCGTTTAACAATAATTTACTTTTGTATTTGCAATAAATTCGCAATATTGTTGCTGGTAATCTAGAAAAATATTGTGTGGTAGTATGGCACTCAGTAACAACTTAATAGGCCGTTTATTCCGTCTATTATTACGGGAATAGATGAATGATCGTTCTATGCGATTAATATATTGCCATCGAAAGACTTCTCATTCCTCCCAACAAATCGTTATAAGTAAGTTTATTTTTTGAATATTTTGTAATATTAATTCTGAGGTACCTAACTAAGTTTACGTTATTTATAATAAGCAAGTGTTAAAAAATTACCAGTAAAATATTTGATAAATAATAATTAATAAGTATTCACATCACATATTGAACACAATAACAACGATCATTAAAAATTTAACGAACGTTTAAAGCTTAAACATGCGTGAACTAATGTTCGTAGAGATTAATAATTTTACCGTTCAAAATACATCAAAAGTTAATGGATAAAGTTATAATAACATCTCACTCTCAGAATGTAAACAACAATTATTTATTCTAATATCTATGTCTTATTTTGCAGAGCAGACTATAAGTTGAATCATTACGAATTGTCTGGCGTCGACAATACGGGATTAATGAAACCAGACGTTGCCAACTTAATACAAGACATTATAATACTTTTCACGACTTGGAAAATAGTTGAATTTAATTCGCACCGCACGACGAATGTTCGAAAACATTTCGTCGAAATTAACAAAGTTATGAAACATTATATGAAGCGGTAAGTGCTTGTATTTTCATAACGGCTCGTTAGGAATTCTAGGTCTTGGAAACATCTTGGAATAATATACGCTCATTTAAATTATATAAGTCTGGATAAGTCATTCGTACTTTCTTGTACCTTATTTTATAATCGTAAAATTAGCATGAAGTCGTTATCTCCTGCCTACGAATAATTCCAAACATTCTGCTACTTCAACTTGAAAATATACATACATACCTCGTGCTTATTTTAATATAACTATTACATGTGTATTGTAATTATATCTGGTAAAAATACTTTAGTTATAACTAAAAATTGTATGTAACACATGTACCAAAAAACATTATCTAATATATAAAAATCAATGCCACTTTTCGTTGTAATTCCATAACTCGAGAACGGCTGAACCGATTTCGATAATTCTTTTTTTATTATATTCCTTGAAGTACGAGGATGGTTCTTATGTAGAGAAAACGTAAACATGTACCACGGGCGAAGCCGGGGCGGACCGCTAGTTTTACATAATTAATTCAGCCATCACCTGAAAAAGATAAGGGCGTACGAAACAAGCACAGACATCGAGCAGCCAACAGACAAACAACAATATAATTCGTGTATATGAGAAACGAGTTCCCCCATATTGTGGTTCGTTCAAAAGAGCTAGAGCTAGCTAGAAAATGAGATCTAGATAAAGCCCAGTTTTGTTCCCATTTCTGTCTCAACATTTGATATGTTCTGCACACGAACACTGTGTAACGAAATTATTTATCAGCGATGAAAGGCAATTTTGTAGTACTGTATAATTGATGTTGTTTTGAATAATGTAAATCTATTATTAGGCAGTTATATGTTTGTTCATCAATCACAATCACTTTCAGAATAAATAGCAAAGTAACATGTATGCTTGTATAAGTGTTACTTTGCTATTTATTCTGAAAGTAAATGTAAAAAAGACTTTGGTTTGACGTCGATTCACTGTATTTTAGTAGAAATATATTTTTGGACTTAATATGAAATAATTATAATAATTTCAGTTTGAATATGTTGTACAAGATTGCATTGCTATTTTTTTCTGTTTCTTTAAATAAAGTATGTAGAAATATTATTCTAAATACGTTTAAAATAATATAATAACAAACTTGGGCCGCGTGCCAACGATACAATATTGTAAATATTGAAACGTTTGTAAGACTCGGGTTAAATCCCATTTCACAATTTATTCTTTTATTTCGATAAGGATAAAAAAATTAAATGTAAAAACTTTACTTTGTTGCAATGAGAAATCATTTGGCGTGGATTATCAAAAAAAATCCACGTCCATTTTTGAGCTGGTATTTTACCAGTACTTTTGAGATGCTTATTTTTATATATCAACAAAAAGGCTACGTTATGACGAAGAATAAGATCTTATCTTCAAAGACCGTTACAGAAGTACTACTTGTTTTCATAATATAACATTTACCACAGAAAAACTTACTTAATTTTTAAATTGCTATACGACTAAAACATTGTTATTATTCTGAAAGCACTATTAAGTTAGATATAGCGCAGATATACACACAACTTGTTTTTCTATAAGTCGCATAGATCTGTCGAAGGATTGATAAACGATCCCCTAAGACGCGACTCGCATACAAAATACGTCGTACTATTTCATGTTTAACGGCCACAAATAGAAGGAACAAAGACTTACGGATTTGTTTTCCCTTTGTCGGGTTATAAAATATTATATGAGCTTTAATAATGCAGGAAGAATATCCAGACGTCGCTGCAACATCATGAGATACAACCTTGTTAGTTGTTACACGTCGTTATTGATTTATGAATATTGCTCTTGTTTTGTTTCTTGACGTAAATAACTTTGGAAATTGGCGGGTAATAAGGCAGAATAAACAGTGCGTAGTTTAATTGGCAATATATGTTCGTATGAAATACAAAAATGTAGTAACTTAATGTTTCTTCACAAAATTTGAGATACTTGTATATAGTAAACTTTAACGTAAGGTTTGAAAAAATGTCTTCGTAAAGTAGGTTCTCCTTAAACGCTGTCATGTGTGGAGATGTTTTCAATGGCAGACTTAATGAACTGCTATTTTAACTGACTGCAAAAAAGAAGGAGGTTTTGGGTCGGTATATTATTTGTTTTTTGTAGTTCAAAAACGTTCATAATGACCCTTATTTTCTATTTATAGTCTTGACTGATATTGTGAAACCTTGACTGTTCTATATACCATTGTAAATATGCAGAAGAATCTAGCCGATTAATTAAATCGATCGTTAACATTTGTATTATATTCACAATGAGGACTCTATAAATCAAGGAAAAAGACCACTACTAAGAAACTAATTAATTTCCTATTGATTAATGTAATTCGTTCTGTTACCAGCGATTATTTGATCAAAGGAAGAAAAAACAAATGTAACGACTAGCTAAAGCTTTGATGAACGTGTGTATTTATCTGTCGGTTGTTTTCTATATTAATTGCCATGATATTAACATGAAATTCGCAAACAAACGCGGCACAAGTTTAAAACAAACTAGAAATCTAAACATGTATCACAAACCATTAACATTCAGACAAGCAACTCAGTGCATAAATAAGGCGAAATGAAAACTAAGCATTTATTTCATATCTCAGTCTCCGGGGTGTACATTTATCATGAGTTCGGGCAAGTTGGAGTGAAAATTTTATTTCAATCCCTTCATTAGTTAGTCGACATCACGTTCGCGCGAAAATGTTCGCGTTCAGTTTAATTAACGTATTGAAATGCATGACTGTTGTGAAATGCCTTGAAAATGTAGTGCTCACGGTTTATTAGGGATATTCAGGTGGCTTGAATTGTAATGCGGTGCTGTTCGTGTAATAATTGGACAGTTTCAACTTTAATTACTGTTTTGATAAGTAATAAAGATGGTTTATACTGACTATTTGTTTTAGTGGTTGATCGTTTATTTCGTGTTGAATGACAATTCCAAAAAACTTAAATCTGTACCATCTCACAAAGGGTCTATTTTTATATCATCTTCTCCATTAATAATGGAAAATAAAATACAAACAATGCATAGATATGTAACGCCTGACACAAAACGACAATACATGAGCATTAAAATACATAGTTAGAATCTTTTTGGTAGACGAAATTTAATTACGAGTAGATAATAGAATAATAAATTTAGCAAATGTACATAAACAAATATTCAAATTCAATACCACCCGTGTCACATCACGCAATTAATATATATTCAGCTTTATCACTAATTAAAATAGGGTCTATAACTAATGAAATCATCTTATCAAATACACGAACTCAAATACGCTGAAAACAAGATTACAGTCCATGAATTCCAGCCATACACGGCATACATAAATAATATTTAACATTGATAATACGCAATCACGAGTTTCACTGTCTCGCCTTCGTGTTGTGGTTTGGAAGAGAGGCTCCGAAGGCGTGATCCGAATAACTGACGCCACTATAACGCCTGTCGATTCTGATTTGAATATGAATAGAATATTAATGAAAAACTTCCTTTATCAACACGATGCTGATTTGTTTCGAAATACCGATGAGACTAATGGATAAGTTGAAGTCTGATGTTGAAATTGGGGTATAATTTTCCTGTTTTGTATCAAGAGATGTATATTTAACTAAGTTACTCTTATATTCTGATTACTTTAAGGGCAAATTTTTCAATCCTTGTTAAAATTCTTATTCATTGAATAACGTATTAAACTACCATTTCAAAAATGTATTCTAATTGTCTGTATTTGACAGTTTACAGGTGACATTTTAATATGTCCGTGTAATACTTTATTGGACGGATAAATTTTAACCAAGGATTGAAAAATCGGCCCTAAAACGTAAAAGTAACTCGCGTTGCAAATTTAACTGTTTTAGGCAAAGATACCTGTTGTTATCATAATTAAGATGATTAAATACATTTCAACCATGTAAACATAACTATAGTTATAATAATTAATAAGTAACAATCACTTTGTATGAAAATGATTGTAACATTGTCCATAATGTACCCACTCATCAGACAATTGTTTGAGGGGAAACATCGTATTTCAAATCAAACTATGGTCTCGGGGGACGAGTTCTATCCGATTCATACTAAACAATCTTGGAACCTTTGTGTAGTGTATGGGGTTTTACCCTAAGTAATATTGCCAAGCACTTTAAGCCGGCTGATGCCTCACTGCTCACGTATAACCACTTGTTATTATAAGTTTAGAATGTGAGAGAATTGCTTTTGTCCGTACCTGAACGTTTCTGTATATGATTGTATTGTCACTTCCTACTTATCGTCTTCCTAGAAGGCAATACATTTCTATAGTCTGAATCTTAGTTTATAGTTTATACTAACTAGGACTTACTGTTTACATTAGAGAGAAAAGCTACATTGTATACTGTACTATTTTTGCCAAGATTTTCAGTTAATACAGGTAAATTATATTACGAACATATTTTATTTTAACGAGCACGTATGAATATTAAAATGATATCTGCTTCCCATTTTATGAATAGCTCATAGTATGATAATATATAGCGTATAAATATAGTTTGTACTTTAGTTAGTACTTTTAATCTATACGTTATTAAAAGTACGTTAATAAAAGCGCTACAGCTACGCTGAAAAACACGAGAATATCACGATAATTATTTTCCTTACAATGTTTAGAAACTAAATTAGATGTTATAAAATAAATTGATTCCTTATTTTCAAGTATGAAACGTATAATTTAAATTTAAATTAATAACTAATTTGTTAAATTTCTAGAAAAGCATAACGGCTGTTGCTTTTAGCATACCTCTTACTTATAGAAGGTAAAATGTAGTAATATTAAAGAGAGTTTCTCTGATGTTAACACTTTGGTAGCGTGAGGTTCTACAATATAATATTATTATACTTCAAATTACTTAATGTAAGTATTTCGTCTGGGTTTTAATAAGTTTGATATAAATGAAGGAAATCTTTGAATAGAAATATGTAAGCTCATTTTAAAATTTAAACTAAAATAGGGATATCTAAATATAGATATTTATGTAGCTTTCTGAAAACTTTTAAATTGAAATATAATAGATAAAATAATCTAAATTATTGTAACATTAAATTTATGGATACTTTTTTAATAAATTAATAGAATGAATTCAGTAAATACGCATAACAAACGCCTTATGCAGTTGTAACTCGCTGGTCGCAATGTAATGAAAAATCGCATGCCAGAGAAATGACGCCACGTAAAGTAATAAAGGCATGGTTACAAGATGGCTGTTTTTGTACGAGCATAAGGGAATTTGAGTTCAGGAGAGCGCAATTAAATTGTGCAGGTACGTCCGAGGAAATGTAATAAACGAGTTGCCTCCGACCAAATATTTTGAGATTAGCACGTGGTCGTGGTTGTAGCGGAATCGCTTGTGGCGTATTGTAACATAAGGGTATCGAAACATTTACTGTTGTGCAATTAAATGTTTGTAACTATTAATATGATATGCTTTGATTAGAAGATTAATCTAATCGTTGTACAGTTTAAGATTTTACACACCTTACCTACCTTAATTAATTTATTAAAATATACAATTAATGATTAACTGTGTATCTGTGCTATATGTTGTCTACATGAACTGGAAGAGGCTCAAATTGAGCGTCTCTATAATATCTCGTAGCACCTACGTAGCGCTAAATATAGTCCCCATCGTATCTTTTACATATACATAGGTTCAGTAAAACAACAAAACATATATCAAAAATTTAATATTGATAACAATTTTAATCACTTTTGTTATATTACTAATAAATATATATTAAAATACAAACATATCGCGGGTCTCAAACCATAGGGGCGTATCCACAAAACCCCTACTTTTCAGGAGAGACAAAAAACTTAATAACTTTTTTTGTGATTGAGCCACCTTGTTGTGTTTTTGCATGTAGCTACATATTTACACTGCAGTTAATATGGAATGCTTGGTTTTAAGATATTCCCTCTGTAACACTAGTTTTTAGCTGATACGTCTATTTGCCATGACGAATAGACGGGAAAACTCCGTCAAATTTCCCCCATAAATGTATGGAATTTATGGACGTAAAACCCTTCTCCTTAAATTATTAATATTTATACTTATATTTATTTTTACCTAGTCGGTGACTCAAAATATTGTAATTTAGGAATGAGAACCCATCGAAATTAACGTTATTTACGCGGTTTTTAAAAATCTTACGCCTGTTTGGCTTGGCATTTATATTGAGAGGCGTTTGAATTCAAAGTAGAGGTATAAACCAGTTTTATTCTACAATCTAGACAAATAAAACAAATGGACGTAATTACACAATATTTTCTGTGTGAAAATAAAAATAAGCATATAAAAAATTAAATTTATTTATAAATCTGAACTAGTTACTTACCTACTTTATATGACTAAAGTCACAAACATTTATAACTACGTTAAAAACAACCGACTTCAATATGTAACGGAAGCACACGGAAGAGTAAAAAATAAAAAAAAGATTTGATGTTATTAATTATTACATATTATTTAGATGTGCTATTTACTAAATAGGTTTGATATTAAGTGCTTAGTGCTTGGCACCGACTTCAAAGCTATTGAATAAATAGCACATCTAAATAATATGTAGTAATTAATAATATCAGATCTTTTTTTTTTCTTTTTTACTTTTCCGTTATTGAAGTCGCTTGTTTTTAACGTAGTTATTTTTAATACTTTATAGTGTATTTATCAACACGAATCAAACGAGCCCAAACTCGATAAAGTTGAGTCAATATATTACTGAGTTCCTATGGCCACCTTTCGATTCCATCATCAAATCAGCTCTATGTCATGATAATGTTTCATCGTTATCCAATTTACATACGTATACAAAATTTCAGCTTAATCGGTTACCGGGAAGTGTATCAAAGTTACTTGCTAGATTTCAATTAAGTCATCGAGATCAGACAAAAATGCTCATAAAATAAAAACTGCTAGGCCTATCCGAATAAATTTTTTATGAGACCAATTCGACACCATTACGCATCAAACAAAAAAAGAATCACATAGATCGATCCAGAAACCTCGGAGTAATCGGTGTACATTTAAAAAATATACCGGCCAAATTGATAACCTAATTTTTACATGATTTGCTGGAGACATCATTACATATCTTAGCATTGAAGCCACCACTGAATTTCGATTTTGTCCTGGGCAGCAATCAGAATAAAGAATCAGGTGTTCCACATTGGTAAGCTTGGTGATATAAGTATAGAAACATGTTGAGACTTCATTCGCCCCTCTATTTCTCTCGTACTCTGGCCAAAAGTAACAGTAGCCCAGTTTGCTCACTGCATTATGTATTGTGAAATTCATAAAGCCCAATTTCCTTTTATAAAAGATAGGTTTACCCAAAATGTCCATTAGGAACAGTATAATACTGCTTCGAAATCAAAGGTACACATCCTACAGAAAAGAAGAGTAGAGTGAACCATTGCCTTTAATTTGTCTTCTTCTTTTCTTCTTTGGCATATTCTTTCCTATTAACATGTTCTTCATTATACTCCTCCTGTTTTTCTTTCTGTTCTTCTTCGGGTAACTGCTCAAACTTATGACACCAACATTGGTCTATCCTCGGCTTGTGAAAATCTTAACCTTATTATTCTCCATGCAATGTTCTTTATAAAATAACTAGCTTACCACCCGCGGCTTCGCCCGCTTTCTCTAAAACGATTTGAAATTTAACTATCCTGTCTCTCAAGTTGGATCGAACTGCACATGGTGTGCGAATTTTATTATAATCGGTTAAGTGGTTTAGGAGTCCATTGAAGACAAACATTGTGACACGAGATTTATATATATTATTATAAGAAGATATATATATATATAGTAAATTCACTAAAGTTATTCCACGCATTAGAATTACATCTACTCGCTTTGGAATCTCACTGCAGAATGATCGTGTTTCCGTGTTGTTGACATGACGATACGTCCACCAACTTGCTCTGTGACGTCCTCCTAGTGACGAAATCTGGAGACAGCAATACTAAAATATGTAGACGTATGTGCATACGTCCGCAGTGATGACTAAATATCCCAAGGATCATGTTGACATTGATGGTCGTATGTGCATACGTCTATATAGCTCGACACAATGATTTCAGGTTAAAATAAAACAAACAGTCGTATGTGCATACGTCTAAATGGCACGTCAAATCTGCCTCAATAAGCAATAATATTGCTCTTACGTCTATTATACGGCTATATGGCCTAACAATAATTGGCCGTAGATAACCAAAAAGGATCCAACCCACAAAATGTTACTTTTGAGTTATTGAAGTTTGAAGTTTAACCTGTGTTTGTTCATATAAAGACTTGCTTGTGTTAATTGCTTCTTAAGGAAAAGTGTGTGTGTCAATGTATATTTTATTCTTACAAACAAATTTTATTGAATTTAGTTTTATTTCTTGAAATATTCAGCTAAATGTGTGTTAGGATCCTTTTTGATAAAACCTATTTTCAATTATGATAAGTGAATTTTCATTTCGCAAAAACGATTCAAAGTAGCTAATTGCTACTAAGATCCTTATTTTTTTTTTAATTTCGTAAATAAAACAACTAACTTTTAATTTTTTTTTCACTATTTATATAAAACATATTAATTCTATCCGATTTACTATTCTTCTTCGTGTGCAAAGTCCGGTTCATCGCCATATCTACATCGTCATGAAGTCTTGGATTGCCCCCTTGGATTGATTTATAGAAATCCAGGCAGTATTTAGATAAATAGTCAAAGATTGACTCCAAATCGTCTAATTGGGCTTTTCTTTAACATTTGGCCATAGTCATTGAAAATCATTATCAGATACCTCCGAAGATTTACCTTTCGAGCCCGCCCATACATAAAACTTTTGCATCGACTAAACTGATCTGTCGAGCTGTATTCTCCTCTTGAATTCAACATGACTAAACTGTTTAGTCGATGGAGGTGCGCATACAATCGATTTCAGTCTTAATAATTTATATCCCCAACAAACCTTACAGTCTTCTATAGGCAATTCTTGAATGAAGGTTATAAAGATCACATGAGCGCGTGATCGATAGTTGTGCGAGTAATTTTTTTTTGTTACTTCGACATGTTCGTCAGCTTCGTAAATTTTTTCAGGTATTTTCGAAGTGCTTCTATTTTAGAAAAATCGGTATAAAAAAGGCAAAGATGTGTGACCCGATCAAGATACTTGGAGTGTGAACTTAATGCATGCCTAACGCCTCAAGCTTTAAATACATAATATTCAGTCTATCCAAATGTTCTGAATCGTTTTTGTTATTAAACCAGTATACATTTCTACAAAATTCAGTTTAACAAAAGAGATCCATGCTTTCTGAATCTTTTTAGTGATTTATCTATTGCATCATAATATCATAAAAATTAAATATCTAAAAGGATCCACATGCTTTTGGATTTTTTTAAACATTTTAGTTTTGTGTTAGTTTCTTAGACTGAGCGTTTTACAATATGATCCAAGAAGAATGGATTGTTTTTACGAAACTAAAATATGGCTTCTCCATACATGTGGGTTGGTACCCAGTGTCAATTTAACGTCAAAATATTCATATTTTACTTGGATTGTTTTTGCTAATCGAAAATATAGACCTAGACGAGCAGTTTGGTATATTTAACTCATTTTCGGTCATGTTGTGGGTTGGATCCTTTTTGCTTATCTACGGCCAATTGTAGACTGTCTAGCTTACGGCAAATAATATTTTGCATTTTATACAAAAAGTAATCAGTATTAAATTATAAGAAAAATTGAGGTTATGTATTGCTTCAAGTAGAATCCAATGGCATTAAAAACGAAAAATCGCATTTTTGCATATACGCCCCTATGGTTTGAGACCCGCGATATACGCATGCAACCGACACATATTGGAATGATTATACCAAATATACAAATTGACCAAGCTCTCAAAAACCACAAATAAAAAATAATCTATATTCCTACTTACTTAAAGTCTAAATAAACGCAACAAATTGCTTGAATCGGCTTTTAAAAATAGTGTTTAAATCCGAGTTAACGCTGTATCTCGCGACGTAAGCTTCACGCGTGGCTGACCACTACTTCTAAAACGTATTCGTTTTTCCTCCCTCATCTCCCACGAACAACCTTGATTGTATTACGGCAACAATTTCTTCTGTCTACTGAATTTATGTAATTTAATATCGTGGTAATATGAAAAGTTGTAAAGATATGAGTTTGTAGGGACTAAGGTTACAATTGTGATATAGTTTAGAACGTGTTATTTATTCGATATTTTTTTATTCCTGAATTTCAAAAGATTTATTTTCTTGTTGACTTCTTTAATGATTAAATTACTAATAATACTTCATCATCAGCCTATATTTCTTCCGCAGGTCAAGTGTGGGTTGGTAGATATCATTGAACTCTAGCGAATTTAAAATAAAATAAAAACATTTCTATTCAGAAGAATTAATTTGACAAGAATTCAAATGACTAGAATTTGTTACTACAATAATAGGTAGACTAGAAATAAAGAATATAAAGCCGACCCCTGACAATGAGCAATTGCCATACTTTAACTAAGCCTTCTTTTTAATTACTACGGAGCACTTAGTCTTTTACCGCCTTTTAGAGAGCGATTTTTTATAGAATAAAATTTGAATGACATTTCAAATTCTATGACCTTTTTTTCCTTATTATCATTAGTGAATCTATCATTCATTGTTGTGTATATCTGGTACTCTACTAATACTTATACTAATAAATAAAATAATAAGAACCACGCTAAAATCACGCTACAAAATTTGGGTACTAAATAATTTAATAGGTAAGCCTATATTTTACATCATCTCGAACAGAACCGACGTGAAGTTTAATAAGCAATATTCTCGCTTACACTTACTTCAAACAATACAAATTTATAAACAGAAACCTCAATAATTCCTTTATAAACCTACTGTATTATAAAATATACAAAGTCAATACAAATTGAACATAATTGTACTTCGCTCAATAGTTCCGAACGAAGTGTTGAGCAAACACTTAAGGTTGAGCTTGCATTCGCGAGTGTTTGGTTTATCGCTATAAATGCCTTGACTTAACGTTTCATCCGATTAAATACTGATAATAAAAGGTTCATTATAACATTTACTGTGTAGAGTGTTGTATCTATCTTATATACATAAAAAAAGTGGTGTTAGTTACACCATTTTTAATTCAAGAACGTCTGGATGGATGGATTTTCATGATTTTTAGAATGTTGCTTAGGTATATACTACTACTTTTGCAATTAACTAACACAAGTAAAACCGGCTTGAGCAGCTTGTATACAATTATGAACTGTACTGTATTATATTTTCATTACAAGTTTAATCTTCTATTTACAAATAAGCCTCTTTCGTGGATCTATAAATACAATCAGTAATAATTGTAATAATTTATATTTAGCTCTGGATTCCAATCAGAGCTAAATTTTTAAGCAGACTTAGTTAGATCCTATGTTTGAATTTACAAAACTAATGTATTTAAATATATTTTTCCGTTCATTAATATTGTAATAACACTCAAAGTTGGACAGTCAAGTAACTCTCATTTTGATAAAAATAATTGTAATATTAGGTACAGCTTTATAATAAATAACCAATGTTTATATATCTAGTAAACTACCAACGCAAACAATTGCGAACACAGTTTATTCACTTACAAGAAAAGAATTCAATTACTTCGTAAATGCAAGCAGGGAATAATTTATAACAACCCTCGCGCAAGCTGACGACGTTTAATAAATATTTATTCTTACAAAGAATGAAAATCCAATTGAATTTAACTTAAACTAGAATCGCACCAACAAGCATTAAGACTAAGACGTCGTCTCCCAGTGTCGAGACGACAAGCAGTTAAAATCCTCAATTTAAAGGAGCCACAGACCTTCATGCAGCATGACAAGCTTTGATAAGAAAACTATCTTTCTGCCCGCGGAATCGCTTTGTGTTAAACCTAATAAATTTTATACTACAACTTTCCTCTTGAATGACTCTATCTATTAAAAAAAAACCGCATAAAATTCCGTTACATAGTTTTAAGATTTAAGCATACAATATATGGACATAGGGACGTAAGAACAGAGAAAGCGACTTTGTTTTATACTATGTAATGATATTCCATTTGCAATATTGTTAGATTCTAACTATAATCAACAAGGAATACTAGGTACTACGTGACTATACAATACATGGTGCTTGAGATAAAAAGCGTGACAGTGTATAGTGCACTTAACAAGTGCATCACAAAATACGTTCAGAAAATCAATTTGCCAAAGCAATATGAAGATGTCTCGAGGAGGAAGGAAGGTACGAAGAAGGATTTAATATTTTTGTCGAGGTACACTCCCGTCGCACGAGAAGACGTAGCACGGTAATCAGGGAAATTATTTACTCATGTCTACGAGTCCCCGCAAAAATACTTTTAGGGGTGTGCTTTTTGTTTATTCCACTAAAAATTTTAGATATGCAACTCTGCTCTTGCAATTTTATTTGACGCAATGATAAGTGTCAAGCCTGAGGATGCATTATTAGCAAAATTATTTTTAAAATACTTCATATTTGGAATCTTAGCATATTCGGCAGAGATTTAATTCTTATTATTCTTATTATTCACACAAACGCACGTTGTTATTAAAAATCCTGAGTTACATACAAATTTTATACAACTCGAAAATACTTTACATTCAAAAGTTTAATAACATTGCAATATTTAAAACTGTGTCGACTGACTTGACAGAACGAAAAATATCGCCAGTAAATAACACGACGCTGCACTCGTATAAATCTAAATAATGTAGCAGCTGACAACCCTGCACCTTTCCGTGGAAATGAGGAGGGGAATATGCTCCCGAGGCTTTTGTAAATAGTCGTCGTCTCACCGCAATGGCTTCTTGCAGATTAATTTTGAGTGAGAGTGCAACGTCAGCCTGTATTGAGGCCACCGGTGTGTTCTTTGTGCCTCTCTTTATTGCCCCCGTCAAATTACAGCGTTGTCAACGCCTTTTGTTTTACTTGGGCGAAATTAAATTCTGCGATTTGTTCCAGCCAAGGTGGCTAATTTTCATTGCAGCTACCATTTTGTTTGCTTGATTGTTGTTTGTAATACGATACTTTTTTTTAATATTTCAGGTGACAATCTAAATTTAGCATTGAAATCGCGTTTATAAATTTTATGTAAGTGGCTATCAAAAGCTAGTAAGTCGCACTATTAAAGTAAAGTGTTGGTATTAATTCGTTTACAAATCAACAAAAAACAAAAGTCCTTATATATTTAATACTTGTAAGTAAAATTAAACAGCCTCGCGTTTTACCTCTTTTCCATTTCACAGCGTTTTCATCACTTGAAAAGTATACGGAAGAAGAAATAGCGTTTAAGTGAGATAAAACACTTATTATATTTTATTAATATATATTCCTTCAAAAGATTGTGCTTATTACAGTGTTGTATTCGATTGAAATTGTTATAGATTGATAGATAGATATTATTGTACCCCATAAAACACAGATAGAAGGCAAATAAAAGTATGTACAAATGGCGGTCTTATTTCTAGGGTGCGATCTCTTATACCATTGATAGTGTAATAACTTCTACATTTAATTCGCTAATAGCGACTTTTGCACAAAAAGTTATGTTCGTATCTCTCAAAAGCAGTCACTCAAAGTTGATACTAAAAATCAGAGTTACATATTTTCTATGAAATATTTTCTATTTCCATACAAATATTTCCAGGTCACAAAACATGTCCTTTTCGATATTGACGAATAATTTAATTATGTTTGCCCTTAGGGAGTCGACTAGTTACGTTATTGTTAATCGAGAAAGGTGCAGGTGTCACATTTTCCGGTCAGCGAATAATCGATCGACTCCGGTTATAATTTGAAGCAACGTCAGCAAAATTCAGCGCGCATGACAAATTTTAAAACGAAATTTAATGGAATATTTTTGAATTTGACGTTATTAATTTTAATAACGATGTTATCTTTCGTACATCATTTCTACGGGCATGTAGCGTTAATAACTTTTTGATTAACCTTATTATGAAAAGTGATTACATTTAAAATTAATTTTGATTTAAAATTCGGTGAGATAATATTGTATAATATGCATAAATGTCGAAATGAATCAACCGAGCGTTTTGTTAGCTCATAAATATAAAATGCATAACATTTAAGCTATTCCTTTATAATCCTTTTAAAAGGTATCTAGTATTCAAATCATTTCCAATTGAAATTGTGAAATCAATTCCATTATCGACATAGATGACGTAGTCACGTAAGTGTTAATAATTTCAAAATTACACCTGCTTTACTCGCATGTCTTGCTAGAAATTAAGATTCCATTTGTTTTGGGATATTTCCCGTACACATGAAATCTATCACCAGACTTCTGCGTAGCATTTGATACAATTTAATATTATTATGCATAGTTACCAGATAACGACTAGATTCCATAAATCAGGCAGAATGCTCGGCATCCAGCCACCGATGCATTATAAACCATTACAATACATTTACCGCCATAACTTTCCTGAAATAAATACCCGTTAGGAATTTTCAAAGTGATGTTATATCAAGCATGGAATTTACGAGTAACGTTCGTGCGTGGGGTTATTCTAAAACGTCGTCCATCTTCCTTATTTATGTTTACAGCTTGCGGACCGCAGCCGTTCCTGTGTACTTTGAATCCGCGTATTGGATTTCCTACACGTTTTATCGGATATACCATCGATTGGCTTGATATATAAGGGCTGGGAGCATGCTTGCAAGATTTACTGCGGAAAATTCGTAGGGCGGTTGTTTATTGGTAAATAATGCTCATATAGCAGAGAGATTTATTTGACACTGTTGTAATAGTTTAGCGGGTTTTATACAAATTTATATAGTGATAAAAAGAAATATAGGGAATTTAAAAAATTATAATCCATTCATCCATTGTTAATAGCAAATGCGTCATTTGTGTAAAAGCCCCAGTACATTACCAGATAGACTGCCACATTGAAAGTCTAGAATCTAGATAGTAGTATAGGAAAAGTAATCACAATGTGGGGAATTGCCTTTATTCTACAGATTAATGCACTATAAGAAATAACTTAGACCTTATTCATAAACTAAGATTAGCGTTCAGTAATCTTTATCATAAAAATTGTCCAAGTCTTTATCAATAAAGTTATTGTTTTACTATATTATAGTCATTAATCGCTAAAATAAACTACACGTAAACAGAATAATAACGTTAAAACAAATCGAACCTAGAATTCGAACGATCAATAGATATTATAGTCGCTGGATAAAATAGAACCTCCATTTGTTCCATCTCTTTTGTATACAAAATAAATAACTAAAATTGTCGTACAAACTAGGTTGAAAGGTAATAGTGAAAATACAGTCTCACTTGAACCGGAGCGATACTATAAAACGTTGATCAATTTTACAGTAGAGGTGACAAGGCCACGAATATAGGCCAACGACTTGAATTTATATGCCGTGGCACTGCCAGAACTGTTTCAATTATTTTTATTTCCATTGATTGGAAGAGTTTTAATTGAATAAAAACTTATCGACCTTTATAACTCAATTGTAAATTATTTAAAATACAGTCCTATTACTTGAAAAGGATATTTAGGTTGTATCCATTATTTTTAGCGATTTCAAGTGAAATAAATTGTCTATCAATTTAATTAATTTTAGATTGATATATTTCCTTTATTTTATACTACTTACTTTAACTGGACTAAAAATTACCCCGCAAAAATTTCTCCAACCTTCCTCAAGCGAAGGTTGTCCACGCAAAACAAACAAACTAAACTATAATATACTAAATCCATCATTAAAACAAAAAGCATAGACAAAATGAGCGAGTGCAAAACAAAGCAGGTGTGGCAACTACGTCCTCGTATCACACCGTTATCTCAGCAAACACAGATAGCCTAGCTCACGTTATCGCTGATAACACAGTTACCATTCTGGTGTGTGTGAGTGTGGTCAAGTTTTAGTGCAGTGAAAAGTGATGGCTGGTCTAGGAAGAGGCGACGGCCAAGGGCCGGGCGTGGGTAAACTGGAATCCCAAATATATTGCATCAAGTACACTCTGTTCTGCTTCAACGTTGTATTGTGGGTCAGTAGTTTCGAGGCTGTTTACTTTGAATTACAAGCACGTTCACTCGCTCCCTCTTAGCCTCTTCAACAGAAACGAATCGGAAAATTGTATACAGTTTGAGGTATCTCTAACTGGCTGTTCAATAAACTTGACTCTAATGTGGTACTTGTTTACCAGTTCATTGTTTAATCTTTTGTGACATATAAGAAATTACTTGAGTGTGTCACAAATTAGTATAGAAACAAATGCACATAAACATTCTCATATTCTTAGAGCTTAAAAGTTATTTAACCCTCAATAAACCTCAGTAAAATAATTATTTTGGGTCATCAAAGATACCACAGTAATTTGTAGAGCAATCTTGCATCTCTTTTTCGCGTATCGCGTATAAATATTCACTATCTCGCTTCATTCACCGAGAATCAAATTACTGAAAATAAAGCGTATAAAGAATTCGTTATCATCGAGATAAGCCTGGTCCCGTTTTCCAAGTACAACACATTCACAGTTTGACTCATAGGTACTACAAATATGAAATAATATAGCTATGATATCATCAAGCGTTTCCTTTCGTTTTTCATTCATATTTGTGCAATAAACAATTTAGATACCAATAACAAGAACAAAAACTATATCAATAAACAACGCTGTCTATAATAGCAGTCTATATTTTAATGAAAAATGTCAAAAAATTGTTGTTATGTGTTTGTGCACAAAGTCCCCATCTCGTAAATTATAAATTAAGAACCCAACTTTAGGGAAAGAGCAACAAAAAACAGATGTTTCGCACAATTTTAGATGGACAAGCGAATTATGGTCGCTTTCAGTAATTTTGTACACAGAAGGGTAACCTAAGTTATCTGAAGTGTCGAATGTACAGAAATGCATTTGATGCTTGACCGTTACAATACTCAACTATTATTTTGTAAATAAATAATTAAAAGAAAAATATAATTTCGAATTAATTATTATAAACGTAAAAATGTACATAAAAACCTATAGATTTAATTCTCAGTACTTCACAAGAACAGCAATTTTAATTATTAAACGTTGTTTATAAAAAATATTATACCTATGATCCTTCTATGATTAATATAACTGTCTTTACGTCACTAAATTCATTTTGCACTATCAATTAATTTACACATATTATTTGAACTATTCGTATTAAAAATTAACGTTATTGAAGTATCATTAGAAATTAACAAACAGCAATATACCACGTGTGTTTATCTATCTCAATTCGCTGCTAATCATATTCATTCGCATGAGTAAATCATCCATTTGTATGCTTTTCCTTTCGCGTACGCCGTGGAAAATAAGTAACACAATTCCAGTCAGCTAATAAAACTTTTGTACCTACAGTAAAATCTGTATTTGTTTAACGGAGATAGGATATAAAACGTTATCATAATAAACATATAAACAAACACATACATAGAAAAAGCTATTCAGCTAGTGCTGATTCTCATTCAGCCTTTAATGACACATTTCTAACTATATTTTTAAAATTTAAGTGATTGCGCCATACTAAAAACATCATTTTGCTATGTTCAAAGTTTAAGTATGCATCTATCACAGTGATAATTTTCAAAGCATTGTTTCAAAGAAAATAAAACATTTTTTTAAGCTATTGCATAGCTTCTATCGCGGGCCTTGAGTGCGGAGACCGAATCGAGAAATTCCGTAACGAAAAAACCTCACGCTCCCCACTTCGACGGGCGGAGGTGTAGCTTGAAGGCATAGATAGCATGCAATAGCTTTACCGCAGCGGTCTCCGAGTGCCACACGTCCTTTAATTTTTAGCAAAACACAAACACTTCTCAGCAGAGTAACGCTACGATTCCGCTCCCATTTCCAGCCCGTATGTTTCCATTCTAAGGCATTAGGAACACGTGTCGCCGCACTAAATCCTCGCACTCCACATAACTTGCCGCCCGATACAGCGGTTATTAAGCCGGGTTAATTAGCAAAATTAAACATCACAACATTACGTTACGTATTGTTTTGATATAATTGTGTTATTGTTATGACTTGTAAAATGATAATATATTTATTAGTGTAAATTGTATTGTATGTCTGCAGGGAAACCTTTGAATTAGGCTTTTCTTCTATGAAGTTAGTTTGATTATCACAATTTTTGGAATAATTTTAAGGAAGTGATATGTATGAAATCATGCTTAAATAACAAGTTCCATCATTCGTAACTTACTAGGTACACAATACTCATGTTTGCTTCCATTTTCTTTTTCACGATAAACTGTAATATTAACAACGAATAACTAACTAACAGTTCAATCAACATCCAAATTAAAAACGAAATTCAAAAGTTAATTTCTTTTCAGAATTCAAACAAAATGATAACACAATTCCATTTAATAAGTCTTGAAAGCTTCTGCTATTGTACCGGAAGATATGAATTACTTCATAATAAAACAGTTCCTTCTGATTCCCTTGGTTTCAAATGTAACTACTGTGATTTAAACATAATATTAATATAATTGAAGTCAAACTTTTTAAAATTTCAAGGTCTTGTCATAGCAATACCGTCACGTCAAGGAGTAAGGCGATGATTTTGGAAGGTATTTGTAAATCTTACACAAGAAGTTTCACTTCTGACACGGTTTACACGCTGTTTTTTATATTAAATTTATGGAAATAAACAATGTAAGTTATAGACCAAACCTATAGGTAGCATCACACTATTTTATTTTTACCTTCCCAATCGAAAAGCGCTGCAGCGATGTTCTAGACCTAAAAGCGGCTGATATATTTATTTATTCAAGCTGGCGCGAATATTAATCGCTCTGCCGCCCGTTCACAGTAAATTGGAAACTGGAGTCGACGCCAAAAACCCTAAACGTCAAGTGTCATTCAGTCTTGCACTCGTTAAGGTGCACAAATGAAATAATCGTGGAACTTGTATCCCGAGGTCGGTTTCAATAATTGACTTTTGGATTTGCGCCAAGACGAATGGCGCTTTACGCTAGTGCAAATTCTATTATGGCAGGCCTTTGTTTAATGTGTGAATATTTGTGGTCATTTTTATAGGTATGTTGTTAACCAGTTATACCATGAATATCATTGATACATTTTTTGTGTAAGTTTGTTAATTGGATGCATTTTAAACAATATTGCAATCGTATCACTCATGAAACTATGAAAAGATTTCTGAAGTGAAAACTTCTTAACATTGGGTATAAAATCTTAAACTCGCGTCAGGACACGTGGCCTGATCGAAAAAGCGTAAGACGGCGTCGTTTTTTAGCCCTTATATTCCATGCGTAAGACGGATACCATTCCAAAATATCAAACAATCAAGTTTTCACTTCTGCCGGCACTCCCAGAGTTCAACCCGTCTTTTTTTTACCTATGTAGACCTCAAAACATATATTGTGAGCAGATACTTATAATTTTTTTACTTCGGATATATTTAATTAGGAAACAGATATTAATTATTCTCATTAAAAGAAATAATGAAAGCAATTTTCAATTTTCTAATAAAAATCAGTTACATATTTCCAAATTAAATAACATACTTACAGTTATATTCAGAACTCGATTAGTTTGCAGCTCGCTTCAAAAAGAACAACATTTTTAAACACCATGTCTTTCAATATTTATGAGCATAAAAATATTGTAAGGCATAAATGATTGTTTTAAATCTTAAATTTGGCACGTACAGGTTCCCGAGTGTTGCGTGGCATAGATAAAATCTCCCACATAAGATATTCAAATCCCTTAAGTGCACGTTGCGGTTGAATTGCGAGAAAAAGTCCCATTTTGAAACGTTGTAAAACTCTTTATTATTCCGGCTTTGCAGGTGTCTCTTGAGGAAGGTAAACGGGGCTGACGCCTCTCTGCTAAACGAATACAACCACTTAATGCTTAAATCTCCACAAAACGAACACAATAAATATTTCGAGAATAACTAGCATTTTACGACAATCCCCAACTTCCTGATATACGCTCTGTTATAAAATTTAACGTTGAAAATATTCACGTATCTACATTGTAATGTCATATTCGCGCTTAAGAGACGCCGCTGGCGTAGTAGACGAGCTCTGTGCGACTTTTTACGACGCTATAAATTTTTAACATCACAAAAAAGTCTGTCTTTTGGCCCTCGAAAGAGCAAAATGAAGTACGTAAGAGACTTGCGATAGGAATATTTATTAGCCATATTGTAATGCTCTTTTTGAATAATGCAAAACGTTAAATGGCGAACAACACTTAAATTACGTGAAGAATTGATTTGACTTTTCTTTAATATCACTCTTGTACGGTCATTTAATAGATTAGACTCCACGCTTACACATCTCACAGCAATATCCTTGTGAAATATTATCTCGAAACGAATTAACGCGCGTACGATACACGTTGCAGCCAATTTTGATAGCTCCAATTTTTCTTTATTTCAAATTTATTAGTTAGTCCGGCTTCGTTCACAGATTGCACCATTTATCATCGTGAAAGCGTGTATCAGCGAGTGTATTCGAGCATTAATGGCGGTACAAACCCGAGCATTATATGATTTTTCCAGCAACAAACCGCGCAAACGTATGAGTCAACTTTCCGCGTCATTTGGCATGGCCCTAATGGATTGCGAACAGAGTTGTTGTCTCGACAAAGGTTTTTGCAGACAAAGTATAATGATGCGTAGATACGGCTCTTTTTTGTTCCGAAGATAACGCAGCCGGCAGCGGCGATAGGAGCGGGCCGCGACCTAATTTATATCCGCCTTGATTACTCAAAGACGGCGATCGGTCTTTTGGGATTATGACGTGAACATGTATAATTCTACAAATATTATAAAGAGGAAAGGTTTGATTTTTTGTTTGTTTGTTTGTTTGTATGAATTGAATAGGCTCCGAAACTACTTGGCAGATTTGAAAAATTCTTTCACCATTCGAAAGCTACATTATCCACGAGTAACATAGACTAGGTTTTATCCCTGAAATCCCACGGGAACGGGAACTATGCGGGTTTTTCTTTGAAAACGCGGGCGAAGCCGCGGGCGGAAAGCTAGTAATTCATAACGCTACACACACATTGGCCTATTTGTATTTGATGGTTACAAATGAATATTATGCGTATTATGTTATAGTGTAATTTATAATGTGTTCCTATCTAATTCGGATGTGTAGTAAGCATTCTGAATGAATACAATTATAGATATAATAACCTAGCTATTTACTATTAAATTAAAAAGTCCAATATGGAAAATAAACTGTAATATTTAAAAAATATTGAGACATATTGTATTGAAATATTTATTTCATATTTAAAATACATAGTAAGCCTCATGTTTGTTCTTACCAAATAAAAGTTGACGGCGCGCTCGTAGCATTAATGAGATTATAAAACTTTTAGATCCGACATATCTCTATTGGTGTTTTTACCTTATAGTTTTATCTTCATCGCAGATCAGCTAAACTAGCGAAGTTGCAACGCAGTCAATTTATCGAGAATTATTCACAACTTTTTCCATAAAAGTTAGTAACTCGTGCGTCGTTTATGGTTTCATTTATTTTGTACTACGAACTCATTTATTTTCTACATTACATTACATACAGGGTGTAATCGTTAAGTGTGCACAGGCGATTTTTCCTAACTATTATAGATAACAAATACTTTAAACTGATATCGAAAGAACTTACGAGTAAAATGGCCGTAATAAATTTTTAAAAACTAAACGGGAAATATCATTTTAAAGTCTTATTATCTTACTTTCGATGTCAGTTTAAAGTTTTTTGATATCTGCAATAGTTACGGAATAATCGCTTGTGCACACTTAACGATTACACCCTATATAGTTTCAGCAGCAAACGATATACTGAATAATAAAATGAGCTATTTAACAATATGATGCTGAAGAAGCTTAGCTTTTTCTTTATTAATAATAATTAATGAACATATTCATCATAATATGGATATTTTAAACTTAAACTAATGCATTCAAGACTCACAATCATAAAACAAAAGTTATCTTTACAAAGTCAATTTTGTAGAGACTTATATACCAACGCTACGTACTACGTAGTACTCTACAATTTTACGTTCCTCGCTACGCACACGTGCACCCGCTAAAAGCGCATCGTCATATTTAAAATATTCAAGCTTATGTTGTCTTCAGCTCTTCGGGCTCTCCATATTCGCTCTATGTCTATGGATATGCATAGAGCCAGGGTTCAACGAGTGGATGAGGATACTGGAGCTGCAGAAATACTTCATCGGCATTTACATAATTCTGATAGCGTCCCTCGGAATCATGGTGGTCGCTTTCCTCGGTTGCGGATCGGCTCTAATGGAAAATGTTAAGCTTTTATACG
Organism: Colias croceus; assembly: GCF_905220415.1. Classification (NCBI taxonomy): domain Eukaryota; kingdom Metazoa; phylum Arthropoda; class Insecta; order Lepidoptera; family Pieridae; genus Colias; species Colias croceus. The sequence goes on along the minus strand of NC_059541.1, from coordinate 3,828,454 downwards.
CGGTAAGGATAAAACTGGTTTGGTTTTTAATGATTTACTTGCTTTTTATTTAGCTTACTTTCATATAAATTTCAATAACATAACGTTTAGAATTTGAAGTATTTTTCATTGTTACAATTTGAAACAACTGCATACGTTCCAATAATGTATTATTAGTAAATAATACTTTAATTTTTGCTTATATGTCTCTTCGTCACAAAGTTTTGGTTGTACATTTTTAATATAAGTACTGAACCGCGTAACAACAGCTTTCTTTCTATGCACGTATAATTAAGAGTACTAATTCAATAATTTTCTAATTTAAATTGCAGTTCATAGCATCCCAAATAGCTCTATTCGTCTTTGGTCTGGTGGGAGCCTGCGTGGTGCTGGACTTCTCTACTTACGATTCAAGTATCCAGCCTCTTATCAAGGAAGTGATTGTGAGACTCATCAATAACCCACAGCATGAAGGCAGTCGGGAAATCTTAAGGATGGTACAGGAAGGTGTAAGTATAATATTACTTTATATTTACTTGGTAGCAATGACCTATTATACTAGTAGACGCGGCATACGCCAACATCATTGCACTAAAAAACAGCGTAATTAATACATACCTACTTACTAACGCATTATCACCAATACAGTTGTTCTCTCTTTCACTCTCACGCACGAGACATAATACATGTCTCACTCATGTACTTCGTAATAACAACTGCCGATTAAAATATAAAAAGAACGTCCAGCCACGACGCTGAATGGTGCGTGACTAAGTGAAACTCGGGCACTTAGCTGAGTTTTTTCTTGCCAAAATAGAGAGCGGGTAACGTATCTAGCTTTTTTATATATCATAGCTTGGTAGCTATTGTTTTATAACATTATTACTATAGTTTTCTTAATATGTACTTAATGATTATCTTGTCACAAATAACAAAACTATAACACGTAGGTACTAATTGGTGTAAATAAAATTCCAGAGATAATTATTACATGTAGAAATTTAATTTTTAGATTTATACGTTATAAAACTAATATTTATTTTATAATAAATATTTTTAGTATAAATTAATAGAATATTTATTCTTTCTTAAGTTTTCAAAAACCTCCTAAATATTAAAAATAATTTAATACTGTGTTTTTTTTATTCAAGTAAAATTCAAGTAAAAATATCCCCTTCATTCGTACGTTTACATCCTACGAATTGTAAATGTATAACAATAATCAGATAGAGCAGTACAGGCAATGTAAAACAAAGTTCATTAATTACTGGAAAACGAAACAATTTCTCCCTCCCAAACAAATCATCGTGATTGTCCAATCAGTGAAACTAGCAGGTGAAGAGGGCAATCCGGTATATTGACAAAAAGACGAGCGAAATCAAACCGAAAGCATTGGAACGTCGACGTGGGGCCTAACGGGACCCCGCTTGGAACAACGATGCTAATGAAATTGCCTGCGTTTTGTTCTGATTGAATTGGAACATCCATTTTATGTTATGCTGCTTGACAATAACGAGTATGGAACGTTGGATGTTAGGATATATTTGAAGTGTCAGTAGTAATAAAATAGTTCACAAAGTTGTAATTATTTATTTATTTAAAGAAACCATCATCGTGTATGTTGACGTGGGGTCTAAGGAGACCCCGTTTAGAACAACGATGCTAATAAATAATAAAAAAAATAAAAATAAAAATTGTTTATTTCTTTTAAACAAGTTTTCATCTCGGGTTGGAGGTAAGTGCCTTCATTTAAGTGACAAATTTCACTTGTGTTAGAAGGCGCTTCTCTTCCATAACAATTACTAGGCATTAACAATTAAAAGAAAGCTTAAAAAATAAGGTAATACATAAAAATAAAAATACTCTAAAAATTGGTAGAATGGATGCGTGTGTGTGTGTGTGTGAGTGTGTGTGTGAGTGCGTGTGTGAGTGTGTGTGGGTGTATGTGTGTTCGCATGTTGTTGTTTGTGTAATGTACGTAAGAATTAAAGAAATGTGTTTTTTTTTTTTTTTTTTTTATTTAACATCTTCATTTTACTCCCTACTATTTACATGTTTTTAAAATGTCTTCTGCTTCTGTATAACTAATTTCTTTAAGCCATTTTAAGGTATGTTTTTTACATTCGTTATATCGATTTCCATATATATTTAAAATTTTATTTACATTTTTGTATAAAATTTCTGACTGTCTATTGTACTGACGCTTACTAAATGATGTGTTCGTTTTATGAAATAGTGGAATAATGTCTCTTCTTCTACGATTCGTTATGTTAGTTTCATATGTAGTAGCCTTATGTTTTTTTAGGATAGTTGCAAGAATATATAATTTGCGTACAGATAGTAGGCCCGTTGTGGAGTAAAGGAGTTCAGTAGAATATTTGTATGGTTTAAAATGCATAACCTTTATTAAAGCACGTTGTGCACGTTCTACTTCCAAAAGTTGCTGAAATTGCAAAAAGCTAATGAAATTGACTTTGTTTTGTTCTAATTGAATTGGAACATCCATTTTAGCTTGACAATAACGTCATAGAGTATGGAACGATGGATAAAAACAGAAAAAACTTAATAAATTAATTCAGTTCTTGTCTTAACTATTTCTAAACTTATTAATTCGCATCAAACATACCTACTGAAAAATAAAAAATCGTAAACTTGAAATTAAGGGCTGATTTTTCAATGCTTGCAAATGCTTGGTTAAAACTTATTCGTCGAATAACGTATTAAACTACCATTTCAAAAATGTATTCTACTTGCTCGTATTTGACAGTTTACAGGTGACATTTTAATATTATGTTCGTGTAATACTTTATTGGACGGATAAAATTTTAACCAAGGATTGAAAAATCGGCTCTTAGGAACCTATCCTTTCACTAGAATACTTGAAAAGACATTTTCAATTACGGCAATCGGATTGAATAAGTATATAAAACACTTAAAGTTGGTTCCTTTCTTTTGTCATATCAGTCGCAGCGGATCTCCTTGCGAGAGTTTACTTAACCAATTTAACTTAACCTCCCTTGAAAGTGTCGCAAAGACTTGAACTTATTACGGCATTACGCTATGTAAGATAGTTCACACATAATATAACACTCTTTTATTATTGTTACTTCTTAGAACGTAATTAAGTAATTAAAATACTGATTTTGTATAGTTCATATTGAATTCTATAAAAATATCGTCAACGAAACAAAAATGGAAATTAATGTAAAATACTAATCATCTTTCTGTTTCATAAAGAGAAATAACTAATCAGACATTGGGCTGATTTTTCAATCGTTGGTTAAAACTTATTCATCGAATAACTTATTAAACTACCATTTCAAAAATGTATTCTAATTGTCCGTATTTGACAGTTTATATGTGACATTTTAAAATGTTCGTGTAATAGGTACTTTATTGGACGGATAAATTTTAACCAAGGATTGAAAAATCGGCCCAATTGTAAAATGTAGTATCTACAATTTTTTTAATGCTATAATTCATTTCATATTATGTAAAAATGTTTACGAATTACTAATGAGCTTAATTCGAGAAAATTACAACCTATTATGTAGTGGCTACAATACATTACAAACTCACCATCTAAAACAATTTCCATATAAATAACTTAATCAATACTAGTGTCACTATACAAATCACCATCTAAAACAATTTCCATATAAATAACTTAATCAATACTAGTGTCACTATACAAATCACCATCTAAAATTAGAAAATAAATTTGTTACAGATCGGCTGTTGCGGCGCAGACGGCCCCATGGACTTCATAAACCTGAACAAGCCTCTGCCCTCAGAGTGCCGCGACTCAGTGACTGGTAATGCGTACTTCCATGGCTGCGTGGATGAACTCACGTGGTTCCTCGAGGGCAAGACTAGCTGGCTGGCTGGTATCGTCCTCGCGTCGTGCATGATTAATGTAAGTAAAAAGAAAGTAGGAGTCATAGAGGCTGTTGATGGAAGAGGCTTTATAATTTTTGTGTTTGTTTCTTATGATTAGCAAAAGATCTTTACGCAGCTACATATGGTTTCACTTTGAAAATGTTTGTTATGGACGCATGAACAAAAATATGAATGCATGTATACAATTAATATGATATACATTTTTAACTAAATTTCATTACAGTCAATGAACTTCTTTTAAGTTCTTACAGGACTTTATTATCTAATATGCATTTTTATTTAAACATTTAATATAATTACAGGTTATAAACTCCGTAATGTCTCTCGTCCTTATCCAAGCAGTGAAGAAGGAAGAAGAGGAATCTATATCATATAAGAATTAATTCGATACATTAGCATAAGAACTATTTTTAGTGTTTTATGAAATTTTCATATTATTTTATTGACAAACATTTAATAACCACCGTTTTTTAATTAAGTTCCATTTATATGTAACATTTGAAATTAAATATACGTACAAAAATAAGAGTTGTTTTATTTCATAACTAGCGGTCCGCCCCGGCTTCGCCCGTGGCACATATTTCGCAATTAAAAGTAGCCTATGTCCTTTCTCGGGTATCAAAATATCTCCATACCAAATTTCATGCAAATTGGTTCAGTAGTTTAGGCGTGATTGAGTAACAGACAGACAGACAGAGTTACTTTCGCATTTATAATATTAGTATGGATAAATGTCGCAATTAGTAAAAACTTTGAATGGACTAAACATTTTCTTAGGTGATATCTTAAATTAAATATTATTAATTGCATAATGCAATGGCAAAGCCCCTTAATAATCTATCTAACAAGAACTTGGTAGGTCAATAGAGTTTTAAACAAGTGGCAATTGATTCACGGCAATTCTATTTTTAATTAATTTCGAAATAAAATATAACATTTTAGGCATTACTTATTTTCAATGTTCAAATTATATCTAAAGAACAGGACCTACTCGGAGAAGAAAACGGAACATAAAGAAACAGATACACCGCTTCACCCGCAACTTCCTTCCGCGTACGGTGAAACTGTGGAACGATCTGCCACCTGCGGTGTTCCCGAACAACTACGACATTGGGGCCTTCAAGAAAAGAGCATATTTGTCCATTAAAGGCCGGCAAAGCACCTGTAACACTCCTTGTGTTACAAGTGTTTATGGGCGGTGGTGACCACTTAACATCAGGTGGCCCACCTGCTCCTTTGCTTGCTCTGACATAAAAAAAAAAAGATACATATTTCAAAACAACATAGGTACTGCATCCAAATATAATACATAGCTATATAAATTAGAATAGGTTAGGTAACAAATAATCAATACACATTTCCATTTAATGAAAATGGAATATTTGACCATTTTCATGCAAATTACGACAACAATGTCGCATATGAAACATTTACCGTAGTTAGAGCGAACTGAATATGGTTATCAATTTTCATTGAGTAATTGAAACTAACGTTATGAATAAGGCAGGAATGAAATATAATGAAATGTGGGCAAGGAATGAATTGAATACAAATTGAATGATTGCAAATGAACTGTAAATACTGTTTTATTTAATTTTATCAAACGAATATGCTAATGCATTGCGACTAGGAATGACATTAAAAATTCCATCCACATGTAATATATTTGTATAATTCAATGAGTGTTGCCACATTGTAAAATATAGAATTTGACAAATAAATAACTTACTTAATTGGATATAATTAGCATCGTTTAATGAATAGTTCGGGTTACAGTGATGATAAGCAATATTAGTTGCTGACCGTACAATTAACAGCCCTCCGTTTTAAATGAGTGTCAATTTTACATGAATATTATTGAACAAAATTACACGCAGCAAGAATATAATTTCCAATGACTGTCATAAAATGTAGGAGCTGACTCACCATAATATACCAAAATGTTCGTCCAAACACATTAGTTTATCGTTCGCAAAACAAATGAAATGACACTGGGTACACAACGTCAGATCAGTTTACACCAAACAAATACATTAACCCAAACATTATGTATTCACAAAGAACGATAATTATATAGATGCTTTCAGAAAATTGGAAGATAGAGTTTCGCCTTAATTGGTATCAAAGCTTTTTTAATAAAGTTGTGTTGCATAAATAAATCTTTATTATATTAATTTTGATGAGTAGAGTATGCAACAAAATCTGCAAATAAATGGGTAATTGAACCTTCTTACATTAACGATTCACTTGTTTACGTCTAAGATATATTTTTCAACATTTAATACCTTTAAATATCTTAAAAGAAAAATTTAATTAGCTTCAGACTGCAATCTTGAAATTTACCTTTCTACATGCACCAAATTGTAGAGATATAAAATTATAGAGAGGAAAACATTGATAGATTTTACACAGAATTATAATAAGACGAACATCAATGACATACAAAACTTAATGAAATATGCCATACAAAACTAAATAAGTATATTGATTGAAAGGCTTTTTACACAGTTTAAAATTAGATGTATGTCCATAAATAAATAAAACCTTTGTTTGCAAGTAAACATAGCTTGCTCTCTGTAAAATGATGTCCAAAGGCAGCCACAGTATATCACATACCAATCAAAATCAGTAGTAAATAATGAAAACAATGTTAACGGTGAAACACTGATTCTTCACTTTGACTCCGATTTCAATTCGACACAGCGGGTCTATTTCCTTGACATAACCACCGCGTCGCGACGGAAGGCGCCCGTTGCTTGTATGAATTTATACAGATGCACCTCCGCCAATTTATCAAGATCCCTCATAACTCACACGGCGATAAAACTGACACAATACATTCAACTCTTTTACATACTGCATAAGAGCTCTAGTGTAATTACATACACGCATATAAAGGGATCAACTTATACTGGCTGGATCAGTGGAGAAACATGAAAGTCTGTTATCGGTTCATTTGCTACTGTAATAAGTTGTGATCCTGCAGCGATAGATGGATTTTTATTAAAGGAAATGCATACATTTATTTGATATCTAAATTGCGTTTCATTTTATATTGAAATACTGAATGATTTTACAAATAAGCTATTTGAAATTGAATATGCGAAATTGTGGGTTTATTTAAGCTAATGAACAAACTTGTTATAACAACATGTTTTGAAAATAATTTATTTAGGTAAATAAAAAACATGTAACTAGAAATGTGTACATAAAGTATTCCAAAGATACTTTCTTTTCAGAAATAAGATGAAACCTTGAAGTAAAACAATGTCCAAAAAACCTTAGCAACAAATATTTGTATTACCTGAGTATACAAAACTTCTGAATTTCCAAGAAAATGTCTTGAAATCAAGAATAGCTTTACTTAGAAACTAGATGACAAACTAGTGTACGCTGCTACTTTGTTCGATTAAAATATATTTTACTAGTATTTATTACTATAATTTTCCATTTACGAATGGCATCAAACATAAAAGTGCAATAATTTTGCGTGGTTTTGCAATATGCATACAGATCAAATAATTATTCGAAATATAATTATTTGATTTTATTGTTTTTGAAAAAAAAAGATATAAAGAGCTCTATTATATTATATACTCATTTATTTGAGAGTATTCATGTCTCCGGTAAATTTTCAAAAATCAATTACCTACCCATCAATATCTAGTCCATTAGAATTACGTACACTGTACACTCTGTAGGTATAATATGGTAGTACTACATTTCCATACCGAGTACTATACGAGTACTCTTGCTACACAATCTACAAATCAACAAAAAGCGCAAAGATTGCATGAAGCTAAAGTCGACAGAACGGTACATCCGGACAAGGGCTAATATCCTGTGTAGGAATGTTTATAGGCAACAAACAACGACTTAGAGCAAACAAATCCATAGCCCCGATCCTAACTTCCTCTAATTGTTTGCTGCCCACCAACTTTGTTACTGCCGGTACTTTCCTTAGGGAAAACGATAAAATATTAGAGAATTACTTGATGAAAAAAACCATTGCTTTGAGGCTTTTGAAGTCGAATTAAAGTACGGTGAAATATTAGTTGATAAATTGGATATTTTGTGGAGTTTAGATTGGTAACTCTATTTCCCATTTCAGGTAAGTATAGAAAATATATTGCTTTTCAAATAGTTGCAATGCACTTTTATTATAAATAATTATTATATAACATAAGCCGTAATAAAAGTGGGTATATAGTCAGAAAAATGTTTAAAAAGTTTATTTCAAAAAGCAAAAAAAATCAATTTATAACACGGATCTTACAAAATAAAATGTAGAGCTTACATCAAATTCCATTGGAAAAACTCGTCTGTCGTAATTTAATAACCTGATTACATTTCATGCAATATGATTCCTTTTTCCACCAATTCCAAATGTCAAAACAAAATACTGAAAAAGTCTTAATTTCAAGGTCTTCCTTCCAAAAAAAAATCTCAGCGTTTTGTTTAATTTCTCTTTCAAAGTATATTCTTGTTTCTAAACACATTTTTGGTGTCTAAGTTTAAAAGCGGAACAGGCAGAAAAACAGACAGAATTATTGTCGCGTTTATAGAGGTATATAGGATAAATAATAATCAAACTGTTAATCTTATCCAATAAACAACGCAACCCAAAGTAATCGAAAAATTAAACACTTTTAAATGCAATTTCATTGTGACTCAACGATTCGTTTAAATATGACAAAAGTTCAGGATTAACTCGAGTGCGAAGATAATTTACTGGAGTCTGTTCATTTATCGACGTGTTTAAATCATTGTAGCCATATTTTATTGTTCGTGGAGCGCATCAAAACCAAATATCCTGTGTACGTCACAAAATCCGCTTTATTTATTGCAAATAAAATCTATAAATCATTTTATATTCAATTATTTTTGAGCTATACCAGAAATTCAATGTACGCGCAAAATGTATATTACTAACCTTAAAATCTATCACTGTCTCAGAAAGTTGATATTTCTAGAGTCTAGAGGATGTCTATTAAGATAATAGGTTGACAGTATATCTAACGCTTGACTTATTTAGTCTTAAAAATTTAAAAAATAAAATGTGCACTGTATTAAAACTCAAGCAAATGTCTTAGTTAGTCGGTGTAATTTATACATTTACGCTTTCCAAAAAATTAACCATTTCTTTGAATCAAGTTCATAATTCAAATCAGACCCATGGTTTCTGAGATAAGCGCAAATATGCAAACACTTGCAAATTCTTCAGCTTTATAAAATCACTTTATGTAGATTTCTCCATTCTTAAAATCACACAACAAACATGTAATCAAGTTCACAAACAATTAGAACGCGTTCACGTGCTAAATTAAGCACACACAAGTTTCTAATTATCTTCGACTAGGCCTAGACTAATGGAAAACACTCGGAATTAGATTCGCCGACTCGGATGGTTACGTACCTATTAAGCAAATGTGAATTTTCTCTCATTTACCCTGAACGGATTGGAAGTTACCTTATTTGATATAGGTATACATTTACAGAAGTGTACAAAATATGGAACATCTACCTTAGAATTTTTGCGTGATGGTTTTGTGGCCAGGTCTATGCTATTTTTTACACACATTTTATTATAACTCATCAAGAATTAAGTATTATAACAGTAGTTAGAAATAGAATAGTATTTTAAACTTATTAAGATATAAGATAACAATTTCCTTTAGATACTTCTATTTCAGTTAATAAATTTCAATGTAAATAATATAATTATATCTAGTTTCTAATTTAAATCTAATTAACGTTAATTATAATTACTCATTTCAAATCGCAAAACGGTCTCAAAAATAAGTCTAGAATAAATAAAATAAAGTAATTGCTAGACTCAATCCTTATTCATAGACGTAAGCTTGCAAAGAAGTAATTTAAACAAATTCGCTGAAAGGCTTCAAAATTGAACTGGAATCTAATACTCGATATCTTTTAGGGAGTTGTTACAATTAGTATAAAATTTATATAATAAACCATTACCTAAATTTGTTCTACGAAGAAAATACCCGAACTTTCCATTTCCTTTGACCTAAAAGAATATTCTGTACGATATTTCTTTTTTATTTTGATGATTATTAAAAATAATGTTTTATTTTTTCAACTTGGACATAATTATTTATTCATTATACTGCACACCTCGGAGAGCTCTATTGTCACCAAATTAAAATAATCAGGATCCACTCATCCTACTAATATTATAAATGCGAAAGTTTTTGAGGATGTGTGTGTGTTTGTTGCTGTTTCATATAGAGGGTAACTTGGATTAAGACATAGGATCGTTTTTATCCCGGAAACGGGACCTATGCGGCTTTTCTTTGAAAATGCGGCTAACGCGGGCGGAAAACTATTCTTACATAATTTCCACCAATATTATATAGCGCTTATATAATTAAAAAAAATGGAATGTTATTTCATTGTATTTGAACAACACTCTACAGTCATCTGCTATACTAAAGAAATCTTTCCCATGTGACTATAATCACGCACAATCATTCCAATAATTGAATTATCCAAGCTGATTTACCATCATTGTTGCTGATTACTGAAATTCCTGAACAATAAACGTGTAATTACTGTTTACCTCATAGAGTCCACAATGTAGCAAGTAAACGCTTGCAATAAATCCACTTGATGTGATCGTCGCCAGCGGTAAGGAGATTGTAACAGCTTGATGTATTTTAAATGGTGGTATTAAGTTCTACATTCACCTTATATTTCTTGTGAGATGCTGGATATTTTTTATCTGTATTCAACTGTGATATGAAAATGTTTTACATAGTGTTTTTATAAATTATTTAACAAGTCTTAGATAGACTGAACACATTCATCGCGCGTAATATAGTGTCGTAAGTGTTTATCATAAAATGATGTTATTTATTTAGTAGGTAATTGTAACTTAAACTAGTTAAAGTTAGTAAGTAACCTTTCCATTTCACAAATAGGTAACATAAACAAACGCATTATTAAACGTTAAATGGATTTGAATCAGTAGGAAAACGATTATATAGACTTTTAACATATTGTTATCAATAGACGAATATTAATCTCTTTGTTCGTATTCAGTACAATTACACTATTAAATCACTTATCCTATGAATTTTACTTTAACAATTTCAAAGCATTTCACTTGCCTACGCTTGATAGACGTCCATCTTTTCGTATTCAAGACGTGTTGACGCAAAGTGCACCTCACATTTGCACTCAGCAATTATGTTGAATCGAGGAAATTGAACCTGTATAGCGGTAGGCTTACCGCAAGCATAGTAGAAATAGAGAAGTATGTTATCTTCGAACAAAATTACATCGCGCCGTTTGTATGTATGCGGAGCGCTTGTCTACATCCCCAGTTCATATACGTACGCACGCACACAACGGCGCTCGGTTCCCACTCTGGTCTCGTGCTGGCCACGCCATTGCTTTGAGCGGCGAGTTTAGGTACCTTGCGCTCTTAAACGCCGGGAGTTGGCCTACTTCTCTCGTTTTACTATGCCGCAAGTAATGGTAAATTCTTGATAGACGGTAATACAATGGCCCGTCATTATGTCGCAATATGTAACATGGGTCGTAGGTACGTACACATTATATGTAAATTGTAAACTTCTGCTGAGCTGGGAGTACATATTTTATTATGGCAATGGAGTGATGATAAAATTAGATTAATGTTAAAATAAGAGAGCGTTAATTATGTTTTTTTTTTCGCCTAATTATTATGTTGTCCGTTAACCCATTCAAGTTATTTAATCTGTCCACATTATGATGATATATGAGCTCTATTTATGATAATGCTTAGTATAGCCTAAGTACAGCTGCTTCAGAGTTTCCAAAAAGTATAGAAATCTTTAATCTCTACGAGCTACATAATAGCTGGGGTTTCCTTAATGTTTTTTTATAGATTATAGTATTCAGTCTTTATGATTTCATTGTTTCTTTAGATACCTATATTTCTATTTTCTTATTAGTCTTCTATGAGTCGTAAACTCGTTATATATCAGATCTAACTTACCAACTAAATAAACGAATGAAACAACTGTTAACACTGAAACTACCCGTGCTAGCATTATAGGAAGAGAAATAACCTTTAATAGCACATGTTAATTGCGTCTAGTACGTGAGTTACGTGCATTTAGTTTATAATGAGTAAATTTAAGTACATTCCTGTTTCGCAGACGCTAAGACACTGCAATAGTGACGCCCTAGTTCCAGTAATTACAACTTTGTGAACTCACCGACTTGGCTGAGTCGTGTGCTAAACTTATTAACCTGTAATTGTGTTAAGATGGATGATAACGTTAATTGTTTCCCGCTATATTTATAGGAACATCGCAGATTAAAAGTCGGTAACGTTGGATTACGACAAATGCTGATTTGTTACAAATTGAGCGTGACAAGGATTGGGTGACGCTAATTTTAATGAGGTTAACCCTTGATCATAAATTTACAAACTGTTTACGAATTTAGGTGTATTAAGTATTTTTCACTGATAAATATAAATATAATTATTACCTAAACTAGTATTGGAGACTGGAATTATTTAATTGAACACATAAATTGAGATATTTAAAGCTCTGTGATATTTATTAATAAACATTACCCAATAACACGATACACAAACCACTTGTTTTCATTTCAATTTAACGAAATATTTTAAACACTTCAATTGTAAGGTGAGATTTTTCATAGCTATAGTGATAAATGTATTTTTCATTTGCTAAATTACATTTCAATAAAAATACCTATTTTATTAAAACATCCAATGCGTGAAAAAGTCGTAACTATCAATTTAAAGGGGCAATAATATGTCCTCTTTATTTCATTAGATCAAGACGTAACAGTTCGAATGCGAACTCGCTAACTTCGTAAACGTAAGTTTCAGTTAGGTCCACCACTTGGCCACATTAATTTACAAAGTTGCCGGGTTCAAATAAAATTTATCGCTGGTATCGAGGAACTAATAAAAAAGAGTGGGTGCCAAGCACACGTGTCAGAAGTGAAACTTCTTTGGCAAGATTCATAAATACCAAAATCGTCACCTTACGGTAACGTGACGGTATTACCTTGACGCGACCTTGATATTTTAAGAAGTTTTTAGGTTTTTAGAAAAGTTTACTCTCAACGCGCCTGAAGAAGTTTTACTGCAAAAATAAACTTGCCACTTTACATATTGTACCTTCGTATATTTTGTATGGCTAACTATTTATAGGTACCTACTTCATCGTAGTTAGAATTAAGGTGATTTGTTGCAATATCGATAGCATTCGCAACAGGAAAGTTAGACTGAGTTGTTTAGTTGTTGGGTGTTGTAAGACGTATGTATGTAAACAACTTGTGTGCTTGCTTTGATTTGTACGATATTATGTTCCCTATGCTGGTATATGAGTTATATGGACTTTGGTAGCAATATTATTTATTCAGAATATCGGTTAATACTCAATTCAAAACAACCGCATCAAATCCATTGCGTAGTTTTAAAGATTTAAGCATACATTGGGACATAGGGACAGAGAAAGTGACTTTGTTTTTAACCGACTTCAAAAAAAAGGAGGAGGTTATCAATTCGGCCGGTATGTTTTTTTTTTATGTATGTACACCGATTACTCCGAGATTTCTGAACCGATTTACGTGATTCTTTTTTTGTTCGATGCGGGATGGTGTCGAATTGGTCCCATAAAAAAAATAAAATAAAATTTATTCGGATAGGCCCATTAGTTTTTATTTTATGAGCATTTTTGTCTGTATTTGTAAATGTTGCAAGTGCAAGTTTGAAGTCGGTTGTTTTTAACGCAGTTATCACTGGTATACTATGTAGTTATCACAGGTAAGGTAAAAGCACCTAATACGGAGGTATTTCGCAACATTTGAAAGTAAGTATCAAAAATAAGCATTTGTAAGTCTTTCTAAAGGTGCCAAACCACTTTATCGTTAAAAGTGGAACTTAAATTTTGTATTGCTGTTGAGTCTATGTTTATTTTCATGATATTTCTTATTTTAAAAAAATATTTAAATAGTCATGTCGATTTTCCCTAATACGGAGGTATGATTTTGGTCAGAGCCTAATACTGCGGTAGGCGGCTCCTAATACGGAGGCTCAGATATTATATACATTGAAGTTCCGTACAAATAATATTTGGTAAATAATAGGAATGTGTTAGTAAAGTAAATTGTAAGTTTTTTATTCATTAACCATTGGTTTGATTACGTTGATTCACTTTTAATGTGTTTCATTTATGCTTTTAGTTTTATCGGAAAAAAAAACACGCATATCAAATAAGAATCCACAAAAAAAAACACAAAACTTCTTATTTATTTACGCAACCCTAAATCTGGTAATTTTAAGTTCTATGAAATAGGGCCGAAATAGGAAATCATATATAACCTAATACAGAGTTACCTGGAAATATCTACCACCGTAATAGGAAAACTACTCGTGTTTTTAATAATCCTAATTCTGACCCATCAAAAATTCGATAAACAAGAGAATGTAAATGCTTAATCAAATGATAACAGTTTTTTGGCTCAGATGTGTAAAACTCAAATCAACAGTTATACAAAATAAATGATTTGTAATACATTAAAATACACCTTCCTATTTTTACCCCTTCTAAGAAACAAACATTTTGTACTCAACCATTTTCATATTTAACTGGATTTCTAATTAAGAAAACATACCGCAGAATATGGTTTCTAATTTATCAGATTAATAATTATTCCAACTAATCTTGGAATTAATTCAATAAGTAAATAAAATTAAAGTTATAAACAATTAAACATGCCCAGTATTTTTCCTATTTCGGAGTTATGCCACCGTATTAGGATTAATCTATAAAATTTGTATCGTATTACGGCGGTATTTTATTTCTTATTTTTTGGGTAGAAAATGACTTACAGATATGAAACAAGCTATTTAAATAGTGAGTGTAATAGTAGGAAAATGCAATAAACAATACATATACAAACTTGAACGGCTTTTTAATACGAAAAACTTAGTTTATAAATATTAGTGTACTTACTTTTGTTGTTTCGCGTTTGTATGGAAACACCTCTCATGTCGATGCCGTTACACAGATTGATTGATCTTGTTGTGTTGTCTATGTGCTATACTTGCAAACGTAAGTTAAGTCATGGAGTAATAAATTTGGAATAAATAGCTTACGTTTTGGTGTACTTAAAATTTATAAAACAGGAATAAAACTCGAAAAAAGAAATACCACCGTATTAGGAAGCGATTTTGACTACCGCCGTATTAGGAGCCTTTACCTTAGTTATTATCGTGGTTGTTAGGGGTTGTCAAGTTTTTAATTTTAAACAACTGTTTAATTTTATTTTACACTAGTGATTCAAATGTCAATTTGGAATGTAGTATATTGGTAGGATACCTAAATTGAATTAAAGAACTGTAGCGTGAAACTTCACGCTAGTAAAATTTTTGCTTCGTTATCGGAAAATCGTAGCGAATCATTGTAGACACGTAAATTGCGTATAATCAAAGTGGGAATGTTGAATATATTGTACAATTTTATGAACTACTGAATATTTTGAAAATATCGTAAAATAAAAGAAGATTTAAATTGTTTTCATAAAAATTGGTTGTTTGTAAAGTAGGTTTACTATCGAGATTCGAGATGTTTACGTGATAACGTCTTATGATGAGATGAGACGTTCGACATGAGACGGGAGATCGGTCCGTCTCTCTCTCGTTATATCTGCGATCGCGCTCGTGAGGTTTTGGTGTGACACAAGTTTCTGAACATGTCACCCGACTAAAACGATTTTAAAGACGTTATCACGTCGAAATATTTCCCAATAAATTGAAAACTTAAAGACCTTTTAACGAATTTTACAGCTTAGTTTGAAGAAATTATGTCAAATATTCAAAGCCATCAAATATTTCCTGGACAATTTCACACACGGCACGATCTGATCCCATACTAAGCTTTCGCTTGTGTTATGGAAACCAGCTGATGGCTGATGAACATACGTACTTATATAATTTTAAATAAATACTTATTTAGATAATTAACACCGAGACACAGAGCAAACATGTTTCTGGGTGTTAATCATGTTCATCACACAAATATTTGCCCCGGGTGGGAATCGAACCCACAACCTCCGGCTTGGAAGTTGGAAGGCAGGGCTACTACCAACCAAGCCAACCGGTCAAACAAAATGTCGTAAAGAATAATTGTATCAATAAAGATTATTTTAAAACTTACTCAGACTGTCGTGCAAAATTAAAACTTATTCCCGTCCAATGTTAAATCTAAAGTGTATTGAAAGTGGCAGTAATTGAAATTTATGTCGTCGTCCTTTCAAACTAATGAAGTTGTATTGCACTTGTAGCCTATAAATGTGAACGATAAATAAAAGTTCAATGTATCGCTTAAGAGCGACCATTCTTTAACCTTTTATAAAAGGGATTATTAGAATTAATGTTTGTCGATAGCTAAAATAATGTTAATAATGTAAAGAGTTTTCGTGAATTGGTAATGTTGTTAAAAGATAAACGACTTTCATATAAATTATAATATTATAGTATACAAATAAGTTAAAGTTATAAAGGTACGGTCTAAAAGATGATGTACAACCTATTATATAAAAACCATTTCGAAAGCACAAATATATTTGTAACCGGGACTAAGAAATACCAAACTAGGAATTAGGGTACAGTCTTAGATTATGGATTGGTCTCCGCCAACCAATCCTTAATCTAAGGGTACAGTCTAGTAATTCATAAACCAGTAATCTTATTCTTACTACCTATCATTTGTAAATGGTAATTTATTCAGCAAACATAAATAAAGGTCAATTTCACACAGAGTTTCACAATTTTCACTGAATCATAACTCCTACTTCGTTATTTTTAATCTTTATTCTTTACTAATATTATAAAGCTGAAGAGTTTGTTTGTTTGTTTGTTTGAACGCGCTAATCTCGGGAAGTACTGGTCCGATTTGAAAAAATTTTTTGGTGTTAGATAGCTCATTTATCGAAGAAGCCTATAGGCTATATATCATCACGCTATGACCTACAGGAGTGGAGCCACAAGGGTGAAACCGCGCGGAGCAGCTAGTGATTATATCAAGACAAAAACTCCGCACCAAAAACAAAACTAATTTCCGAAAAATTTCTGTCCAGCTGTAAATCTGAAACGCATTCATTAAAGTGACTAGATTGCATTTTACACAAGTACATTTGCTTTCAAATCTGAAAATTAATACAATTCTACTTTTCCATTACATTATTCACGTGATATTTATTTAAAATCTCATTGTAGTCGAGTTAAATCTCTTAAACTCTCCACAGCGTACTTTTACAATTTCCTTCAAAGGGACTCGACTAACACAAATAATTTTCCACCAAACACAAACAATTATTCAGTGATAAAGTCGAGTTACTCTAATATAAATAGAGCCAGAGTGTTTACCTCTAGAGTTACCATCTAGTTTCTTGAATAGATTGTTATTTTAAGTTTTATACAATGTTTCAAGACGTTATATTAAAATTAAGAATGAGAGGATTAATCGCCATTATTGTGTAAAAAGCAATCAAAATAACTATAAAAGATTACTAATTAGATTGTTTCCTCCTAATATCAAAAAATATTTACTTATTTCATCGATAATAATAATTATGCTTTTAGATACATTTTAGTATGACTGCTGTTTTTATTTGTTAAATTTGTTAGAGAGTGCGTATTGCGTAGGCGACACGTGGAATAAGCACCAATTCGTCACGTTGTTTGTTTCTACATTGTTATAAGCATAATAAATGGGACTTTAGAGGTTTACTCAGCCGCCTATTCGCAGCTTAACAAAATATTTTCGTCTTCGTAATACCATATTTTACTGCCAATACTCCTCGTCTATATTGTTATCTTTTTGTCAACTTTGCGTATATTGAACAGGGGTGCGTGTGTTTATGTGAAATCTTGTCGACGCGTGTATATTGATTCTATTACAAGAATATCATAACATTATACAATACAGTATATACTGAGTTAGCTACGATAAAAACCAGCCGATTTCGTACTTATTGAAACAGATTCACAAATCACAATTTTTGACGACGTAGATCTTGATTATGAAAACTACTTACAGTTAATCAAATAGAAAATAAATGATTTAAAAAAGGATTATGTAAAGGCTGTTAGAAAATATTTTCATAGATCTATGAAAGGTGTTTGTCTTACAGGACGTGAAAAATCAACCCCTACCTGAAGGGTGACAGTATTGATGTGGTCTGAACATCCTTGAGATGTTTATCAATGATGCAGTAGTGGGATTGCAAAGGAAGGGAAAAAATTGGCAGGATTTGGAAAACCTTTTCTGTAAGAGAAGATAACATGAAATGAACACGTTTTTCCGTTCCAAAAAGAAAGTATCAAAGGAACTCTCGTAATCGATCAAAAACATTGAAAAACCCGGTTCAAATAAATCAAAGGAATGTGTATTGCAAACGGGGCATCCAAATACCAACCTTCGCAAGAAAATATGAAAATTGAACAACGTTAAGCTTTCAAATTAAAAGTAGGAGTCTGGTGTACGTTTAAATACGTGCTCGCAAAGTTAAATCACGGAGTACATCATAAAATACCGTGTTACCCGTCGAACGATTTTATTAACATTGAAATGGCGAGTAAAATTGTTCAACGTCGTATTTAATTAAGTCACTGGCCCTTTCAACCCTCTTTATGTATGACCCGAACTGTTTTATAATGTGTTATTATATCTCGCACGTAACTAAAAGAGCTGAAGAATTTAATTAATGTTTCCAAATTGCGTGGTGATTAGATTGTTTTCACAGGTAAGGGTCACGTGGAGGCATGGAGGAATTTTTACAAATTAAATGTTCACCTTATGAGCATACGGAAATATTGTGCATAAGGTTTATACAAATTGATATTGAACATGTGAAGTCATTGTACATATTATAGTTTTAACGATGACTTGCATCTTAATCGGCCGACCTTTTCTGGGTTGAATAAATTTATCTTTGCGTTGTATTCAACCAATTTCTTAACCAATTGTATACAAAAGCTTAATACAATAAAATTTAGATATAAGTTAGTACTAAGTGTATGATAGTTCTGTTACTTAATTAAACTCATATAAATTTTTCCCCACTCCACGCTCCACTGATTGAATTAAATTCAACCTGTATTCACTAAACTACGCTGTAATGCCCACGTTTATCCGTAATGGCTTTCAGACTATTAAGGCTAAGTCCATATCGATATTAGCTTATACTGTGAGATACCGTTACCAACTGTCTGTAATGGGCTTTATGATGTATTGCCATAACGAGTCTTATTTGCGCATCGGATGTTTCTCGAGAAATATTCTTACTACTCACACTTCTAAGAGAAAGTTAATATTATTAGGGTTTAAGACGTTTCTCTGAAATATTCTTATCTACTACAGACCTACTCATGTTAACTTCTATATAGTGAGTCTGTACTCTATATTGCTCAACTTGATACTTTATGAATGAGATATATTAATTCGTTGAGAATTAATACACTTTAATACCCATGAACATTCCTAAAGAAACGTCAAACAAATTACTTTTGGATTTTTATAAAAAAAAATTTCAACAATGACTTGAAATAAAGGTTGAATAAGTATGCATTAAAAAAAATGAATACTTATAAAATGCAATACACGAGCATTTTATTACGAAATTATATTGGAAAAAAAAGCGGATTTAAAACACAACTTTTATAATTTTATTTATCCCTCGGTTTCAATCACATTACATTGAGGGAGGTCAAGGACGGATTAACCTGTCTCTCAGCCAAATAAAACAATGTATTTATGAATTTAAGTGATTAGTGATTAAATTTTTATTTCTATTAGCTTTGGTCCGATTGTGGTATTTATTCAATGTTTATGTAACCTCTCACGAAGGCTTCACGAAGGTAAAATTTTAAGCATTATCTAATAATAATATCTAATTTGCGAGGCAAAATAATACGAATTGTATGTATTTTTGGACTATGCTGATATCAAACAGAAATGTAGCTTTAGAATACCAACGTAAATTACGTAATAAACATTATCTATACTAATATTATAAAGCTGAAGTTTGTTTGTTTGAACGCGCTAATCTCGGGAACTACTGGTCCGATTTGAAAAATTTTTTCGGTGTTCGATAGCCCATTTATCGAAGAAGACTATAACTATACATATATCATCTCACTAAGACTAACAGGAAATAAGCATATTATGCATAACATATATCTCGAGATCTAATATTTTATATGTGCTTGTTAAATATGGACTACCTACTTACTTTAATAATAAAACTTGAACCACCAACAATAAGCCGAAAATAACCGCTCCTGCTCAATGCTCCACAATCCTATATACCTACGACATTTCCATATAAAGTAAAATGAGCTGAAAACTTGTTCCAGTACTAGATTAACAAGTACGTAACTCGACGACACGCGTCAAGTCAATAGTAGCTCGTTAAAACTTACACTTCGCAGCTAAGTATCCCAAACTTTTCAGACGAAAAAGAAACTGCAAATATTTATTATTTATCTCCAATTTTGAGACTAATTAAGATGTTTAAAGAACGAGTTATGTCTATGTTTCGTCATCCAAATAATGTCGATGTTCTATTTGGATTATTAAAAAGTAGGTAATGTATAAAAGCTTGATGTTTATTAGCTTATTATTTAAACAATGATTTGAGAGTAGATATTTTATTCACAATAATAAAAGTAAAGTCCCATATAAGGGGCAGATGCATTTTGCATAGATCTGTTTCATCGATCTCGATCGATCGATCTGATTGACATTCTTTGAGGATAAGGAGGTGATCAGCCTTCTGTATCCTGCCAGACCGAGACATTTTTTTTATCTTCGTCTCCACCGGGAATCGAACCCAGGAGCTCTTGGTTCTACGCTTTCGCGTCAACTAGTATGCCAAGGAGGCGGTCTATTCACAATAAAATAATGCTATTATCTGCTATTATTATTATATTCAATGGCATACAATTATTTTTACTCATTATGATCTTTATAAATATAAACATGATTGCGTAGGTTTAAATCCTTGTTTATGTATCACAAAAATCCACTAGATATCGCCCGAAACAATGATATCCGAGAGATACAATAACAAATATAATGAGTTATGCCAAACCGTTTTCTATTACGCTTTGTTTTTATTATCCTGCGTAATACAAACATCGTTAAAATATTAAGCTTATTAATTTCCAGTATCTGGGGGCACGGTAGTGCCCCCGCCAAGACGAAAGACGAGCCAAGCGAAAGCGAAGAAGAAGAAGTGGCTTGGCCGTTCGTTACTACAAGAACTATTGTATAACACAAAAGTAATGAACAGTGAATTAATTTTTCACCTTACGCCGATGTGAATGTAGCGAAATGGCCAAGCCACATATTTTGACTAAGGTGTAGAGTTTGGGAAGTTAGGCCTTGTAGAGTTAGGGCGTGTAGTGTTAGAAGCTTGGCTCTACATGAGATCTGATAACTTTTTGACAGTGCGAGTCATATGGGATCGTCTTGGCAACATTTTACATGAAAATGTTTTTGGTGGGATTTTCTTTTCGATAGCACTTTGTCTTTTACCTTCGAGACCGTACTGATTTATTTTAATGTTGTTTTATTTTAATCATTTACGTTTTTATTAAATAATTTTAAGCAAGTACATTCAATCTATACTAATATTATGAAACTGAAGAATTTGTTTGATTGTTTGTTTGTTTGAACGCGCTAATCACGGGAACTACTGGTCCGATTTGGAAAAAAATATTTCGGTGTTAGATAGCCCATTTATCGAGGAAGGCTATATATAGGCTATATATATCATCACGCTAAGACCAACAGGAGCGGAGCAATGCGGGTGAAACCACGGGGAACAGCTAGTAAATAATAAAATCAATTCTTTCGTACGATACGCACAACTAAATGAAAGTTATTCAGCTAATAAAAATCGATAACAAGGCTCCATCGGAGCGCGGCAAAACGTAAGAAAATTGTATTAGAGAAATGTTTTAACCAAAACTTATAGCAGACTATTTGTAACCTTTAAAGAAATTCCATTTGCTGTGTTGAAAAGTTTTGATTCATTGGTCCTGGCAAGCAGCGCACCGAGACTTGCTTAATGGTGCGATGTCACTTTCAAATTCCCCCATTTTGTTATTGTTACACATTTTTCAAGTTGATCCCGTTTGTTCTTGCGAAGTCTTTTGTAATCTATTTACACAATTTATTCTATTACATTATTTCTTGAGACTTGCATTTAACTGGCGAGATTTGAGCGGTGCTGTTTTGTTTTATTTTTTCATTTAATGCTGTTAAGTACCTACTAATTAACGGCTACGATTGGAACTCGCTTTAATTTACCCAATTACAGGTTGCTCTAATTTGTTTAAGTTATCTGATATTTGTAATTTTGTTGTAAGTAATCAAAAAATAGTAAGCTAACACTAAAAATACAAATTAAAACATAACATCTCTACATCGGGGCTCTACATCGCTTTTAAATTAATACACAGATGTCTTAAAATCTGCACGAAATATTTAACATATAATTATATAAAATAACGAATACTCGATCAACAATAATTCCCTTAGTATTTCAGTTAACTTAACATAATTCTAGAACAAGAGGGTATCCAACAGCAGCGTCAGCAAATAGATCACGCAAATAGAACCAAAAATCTAACTGCAATCCCCTAATGGGACACTGCCACGTGGTCAGCACAACGAAATGTTTTAGAATATTCATACGTTCGAATTACATTAGTTCGAATGTTGGCAACACTGCCAACGTTAAAACATTTCTATAACGCCTTACTGAATATGAATGCGCAAGCATTGTTCGAACAGTTTTATTCTATTACACGACTAAAACTTTAAAGAGGACTCTCAGGCTGGGGACAGCTATAAGCTCTAAATCAAAACTTTACCGCTACGAGGTCGCTCTTCGATTATTTTGGCTGAATTTTGGGAATGTTGGCTATTGAAAGCAATGCAGGTGATTGTTCGCATTAACACTATTCAGCTCTGCGCATCCACTGGCCGAGATAATGTTTTTACTGCAAATAAATGATGTTACATTTTAATTGTATTATTGAAATCGATGTATTGTGTAAACGACCGATGTTTTGTGTAAATATATAATTGACGATTCAAAATAATTTTATCTCAGAACAATAAAAATTGTGAATACCTCTACTGATTTATTTTCATTAAATAAGGTGAACTATCGGGAATAAAATCGGATTTCTTCTTTGCAATGTGAAAACCGCTGAAGAGGATTAATTTCTTAATAAATATTTAATTAATGTAACAACAATCTATGGCTGGTTTAATCTCGCCGCTATTCAAAATGAAGGAACGTATATTAATTAGACACCAGCAAAATGCTTGTAAAGAGAGCCATAGAGTGGATATCTTCGCAGGTCTTTAATTAAAATGTGTTATATGTTTTATGTTCTACTCGAGAAATATTTAAATGTAATATATTGGAATTGGACATAAATATTGAATTGATAAAAGTTTTAAAGGCTGCTCACTCTCGTATGGAATTCGGAAAAAAATTGGAGTCTTCCGGTTTCCAATGCAATTAAAATGAAATAAATAAAAATGGCGTTTTATTGCTGTTTTTACAAGAAGCAAGCATTTAATTAAGCCTATAACCACAAATAGCTACTACTATCTGCTAAATCGCTTTGGTAACTTTATTTAAACTACACATATGACGGTTAATGTTGGTCGAATTTTACCGGCGGAAAATTAGTCGAAATCTGTTGCAACTTCACTTTAACCTTTGTCTAATCAAATTTTGTCTATACATACCTACAGGTTAATTTCATCAACATACGACCAATGATAAATTCACACACCTAGCTGTAAAGCAAATTATAAGAAGTAAGTAAGTACTAAGACTATATCACATGTCTGAAACTTACTTCATCATACTAAAAGCGCCTTTTCTCTATGAACATGTCACAGCACTGGACTATTAATAAAATGTTTCACCCTATTGGTAAGGAAATAATGACAACGATTCTGCAATTGACAGCAAAGGGGCCTATTTATAATGTCACTCGCAAGGTCCCGTCAATTAATACCCAGAATGGCAGTATACTATAACGGGGCTGTCGGATATCACTTCATAATATCTTACGTCAATATTATTAGCGTCTATATTATAGCATTAAACAAAACGATATTGGTAGAATATTATGTCAGATCGGGAGTTGCCATTCAAGGTCTGAATATAGTTAATGCCTGTTAATGAAATTGCATCTAACTTTGTGCCTTTACATTCAAATTCGCGAAGCTAAAATATAATGATCTCTTGGAGGATATTTATATCATTTATACAAAGCAATGCAATCTGAGAATTAGCAATAGTACCTATCTATTATTGTTACGCTATTAAATTTTATTACAACAATATTATATGCAGGTATGAACTTAAATTAAGATTGCTGTTTGAGGAAATTTATTTTTTTCTCACCTAACTACATTTCATATGATTTATCGTAGACTTTTTCAAACTTCAAAATTCGTAAGGCAACTCACAATAAATAATACTTAAAAACAAAAATAATTTGTGCACACACTCATTACTCATAAGTCATAGGAAAAGTTGTGTTCGAAGATAAATAAGATAATTTTTCACAGTAGACGTCGCCCGGCCAGTTTTGCATCCATAATATCTATTATTAAGTTCTGTTATAAGATTTACTTTATCATTTTTCTTGCCTTTTTGATTAATTACTTTATTATTTATTTTTGGTAAAGTGAAAAACAATTACTGGGCTACAAAATTAAGGCCTAAAATATTGTTTGTAAACTCTAACAATCACAGGAAATGGTTTTTAAAGAAAATATTCGGTATTTGCGTCATTATTATTTGCATAGAAACTAGAAAGGTCTGGATTCGACGTCTCTTGCTAACTAAATATTATTAATATTTATACAATATAATAATTGAAATGTCATTGTTCGTTTCGTAAATATAAATTCGATTATATAGTTTATCCCAAACATTGTTACATTATTAACAAAATATGAAACCATATCTGTCTGATATTAAGGTTCCTCAGCGATCTGTCACCAACAAACCGAATATCGTATACCGCCACTGTGATTGATGGACGGTATATTAAATAAACCGCAGCAAAATTACGTTTGAAACATATCATTTTCTATTAAACAGACAAGATTGATCGGCTCGTATTCATATAGGAAGCGGGCCTTTGATTCGCTCGCTATATTGAAAAGCGATTACATCCTATTTGTTTTACCGCAAACCCAGTCGTCGCATTTGAATCGATTGCTTTATTACAAAGATGTATTGTTGAAGAATTCCAGAAAGTTCGAAGCCCTGTAGCGAGTAGCGACGCCAACCAACGCCCGACTAATGATAAACTTGTGATTTGTAAGGTCGCGTCTTCCCACAGTGAAGTCAGAAAACAAAGAAATATTTCACTCGTGTAATGGATTGAAGTGCGCTTCAAACTTTTCACATTCACCAAGTTTTCGAACAAATTTATCTCTAGAGGAGCGAGCGCAAATACATCAAACTTGAAGCAATTTCAGACACTTGTTTCGTAAGAACGTTTACAAGTCATTGAAATTAAACCGGTTTAATTGTTGTGTGTAAACTAAATCCAGTGTTAAAAATGGCGTGGTCCATAATAATTCGTTGGTTGGATTCGGGTGCGATTTGATATCAGGATCACGTGCAAGAACAAGTGTGGGTAAGAGTAATAAAACTTTGAAGACAATAAAGTTGAGTGAAGAAGTGAAGTTGGGGTGATCCTGAAATGTCGCAGTCTCACGGTGTAATGGTAAAGTTTTGATTTACCACCTTCAAGTTTTACTCTGGATAGTTACAACTTCGTTAAAGACTTCTGAAACTTATCAGTTTGAGAGCTTTATCAAAAGAATTCGTACTTTACATATTATTGCTTCAGTTTAAATTTGCATTATATTACTTTGATTGAGTTTGAATACTGACAATAATAAACTTAGCCAACGTATATTGTATACTTATGTATCGAGAAGCATTAACCAGCAACCAAAATTTCATACAACAATTACATTTCCCTTACTAAACCGTATAAAAAACAAACATACTTTTTCAAAAACAATATTTCAATACAATAAGGCTACCTGTATGTACTTGTCTTTATTTTAAGGACTAAAAAATTTTAATGCATAAAGCCGAAATGAATAGAAATAGTTTGTCAAAAGCCTTAGACAGTATTAAACTTATGTAAACTTACTATGTGTAAACGAGAATAAATATGTCCTAGACTGAGCAGATTAACTAAAAATAGGAATAGGTACCCGTAAATATCAACACTGCTAGATTTGTAGTCCAAGTCTGCGAACCCACAAGCAAATTGCTCCACCGTTGAATTAGTATGATCCAGTGTAAATTGACTTCTGAGTTTACATTCGATTTCCTCACCGCTATCATTGTATAAAAGATATCCAGGAAGTGGGGGAGGTCTTCTTACGCTGGCCAGATTCTGGCTTATCGACCCGACGAGTTCAGAACACGGTGAGAAATAACTGAGAACCGTAATGATACCTGCGTAGGTGAAGATGTCGTGTTATAACTCAACTTTCTGGAGCTTTCCGGTATAAAAGTTATCGATCCGGGCAGGGACAATCGGAATGTTTGCTTTTTTTAGTTGTATAGTCTCTAAAACTGATTAATAGTTGCAACTTATGCCTATAAAGATCCTTTATTATTGTAAAAAACAAATTTTTGTCTAATTGCGTATCAGAAACCTATAATACTGGACAGGATTTCATAAAGGTGTATTTTCTACGTCTACACTAGGTACTTTATGATGGACAAAATTAAATAATTGTTCAGTTTAAAAACATTTTAGAATTAAACCTTTGGTCCACGTCACACAAATTAATTATTATTAACCCAATAACCATAGATAATATGTATTACCTCACCTATAAAGGTAATAACTTTATGAGACAACTATTACCTCCACACCACATTGTCCCAATTAAATCTCGATCACACGTAATAAGCCTAACATTCAGATAACGGTACAAAGGCATTGTGCTAAGCCGCTTCATCAATCACGGACCGTTTTTAGGCTACCGTTCCCTGCAAGTGATGTGTCTCACTAAAAAACTCCTGTTAGATCCCGGCTACAGGGATTCGAATGCCTATCCTTGTTTTGTGTTCTAATTCCGCTTTTTAGAACATTCGCTAGCAATTAAAGGGAATTGGGGGTATCCCTTCGCTATTTATATTTTAAGCGTTGGGAATCGACACATTGTTTCATTTATGGTGTAAAGAATACATTCAACGCACAGGCCACAGCCCAAACCACGAGTCCTTTGGCTATTTATATTTTAAGTGTTGGGAATCGATACATTGTTTTATTTATGTTTTTTTTTTTTTTTTTTTTTTTGGTGTTTCTCAATGTTAGCCAGAAGGGCTACTACATTTATTTATGGTGTAAAGAATACATTCAACGCACAGCCCAAACCACTGAACGGATCGCTCGGGCTGAAATTTGTAGGGTATAAAATAAAAAAACGATGCCTAACAACTACACTTTTTAATACTTCTTAACGCGAGTGAAGCCGCGGGCAAAATTTCACATTATCAAACGTAGTACCATTTTCAGTGTTTAATAACAATATTTGTAACTTAAAACGCTTCTATATCTGTGAAAAATAAATACAATAAATCACAATTACATTCATTTACACAGATCACAGAAACTAAAGGTTCATTTATTGACATAACATCTATTACTAATAACATAAAGTACAGATCTTTTATCAAATGTTTATACTTATGAATGTATTTATTTTTTTAATGATTGGTATATAGTTAAACTTTGCGGGAGCGATTTGACTTTTTTAAAAAAAGAAATAAAATAAAATTAAAATTAAACTTATTTAATTACTTAACTATAACAAGTGGACGATTTGGAGTCACAAATGTTAATGCCAGAATTACATGCAATGATACAAGCGATACCTTATTGCGAAACAAATGTTTTCCATTATGTGGAATGCTTATGTTAAATTGCAAGAACTCTCCGGTGGTCTTGCTGAGGCCAGCGGAAGGCTATTGCTCAACCTAACACAGAGGGTTGGGGTGGATGCGTAACTCCTCCCTCCTTAAGTGCGAAATTATCGGTTTGTTCATTTTTAATAACTATCCGATGATTTCGCAGACACATTACATATTTTAATATCTTATAACGAAGTAAGTAAAGTAAAAATAGAATTACAAGTACAAAGATTAAAAATAGAGACGTATAGCCTAAAGTAGCACTGAATCTAAAGTTTCTTTCACTGTTAACCATTTCACTATCACTGAACACTGATTGCTTTAATATCGTTGACATATATTTAACTTTGTTCAAGTTGATTCCTCGCATATTGAGTACACGAGTACTGGATAATGTTGGAGTTCTATTCACAGGTAATTGCGGCAAAACTATAATTTTTGTTCGTTCTACAGGATCATTCTCAGTGATTACTTAGTGAGGGCGAATCGTTATATTCTGGATCTCGATGCTACATGGTTCGTCGATGGTCATTATGTATGTGCCCACGACAGGATATTTGCTGCCATCACCATTGCAAATTTGAGTCAGAGTATTTCTGTATTGTGAGAAAAGTATCCAACTTATAGATGTGATTCTTTGAATTCTTACATTCTCTATATTGATTAGCTGTTGTTCGCAGTGCATTGGGTTTCCTTCAAATTTAAGCAGTTGTTCTATGCAAGTATTTTCAGGATAAGGCGTTTGATTTCGTTCATCGCATAGAAATTGTTCTCCAGCAGCAAGCGATCGGCACGGTTTTACGATCGGTAAGTATTGCATCCCCTTTGCCAACAGGTAAGGATATTTAGGAAAAATGGAAAGGGTTTTACTATCGGAAGCACGGTAAATAGGTATAGAGTATAATTTGTAATAGTTATAAGTATAATTATCTGTAATTGAAACCTCCATTATGAACGTAATCTGGTTTTGTTTAATATATGATTTAACATTAATAGTTTCTTCTAGTTTTACTAAATTTGCCTCACTCGCTTTAAACACTAAACTTTCAGTTTGAGATATAAGAACTAAATGTTGCAACAACTCTGTAGAATTAATAATGCTTTGATGTAGTATGGATACTTTACTAAATGCTAGAGCAGTCTCTACTTCCCCTAATTTTATAAAAATAGTACGAAAGTTACTTACAAATAAATTTAAAAGGCTTACAACATAAGTAGTATAAACCCAATGATTATCCTTAGATGCTAATTCCTTAATTATAGATTCTACAATTTTTAAACGCTTATCTAATATATTAGAATTTTGATTTAAGACTTCAGTAGAATTGATAAAACTATAGAGGATTTTAGATATTAAAGTAATTTTATTTCTAATGATAGTTTGATCGTTTTCAAGTTTAGGTGTAAGTTTATCGTATCTCATTGCGTCACTATAGTCTAAATTTCAGGTTATGTTTAAGAGGTTGTAGTTGAAGAGCCAGCGCGGACCTCATCACTATCAGCCAACACCACAACGCGGAGGGCGTTTTACATTTTTAATAGGGACCTTAGTCTTCCTTTTACCAATCTCTATCGGTATAACGTTCCTTGAACCTTGTCCTATAACCTTAGCTTTATGGAATCGCGGCTTATCCTTGCTTTTTCGCTTATTAACGTCTTTCGCAAATATAATTTTTCCTGATGGGAGACTGATTTGATCTTCACCACCTCTCCTATCCTTTACTTTTTGCTTAGTTTCGATCATTTTATCTGCTAAATGTTTATATAGAACCTTTAAACATTTTGCATGGTCCTTAACCAATTGCTGTACATAATGCTTCTCGAAATCTGCGTTAAATAAGCTACCTGAATCCGTGTGACCAAATACGACTTCAAAAGGGGTTAAGCCCGTAACTGAATGAATTGAACTATTATAGGCAATAATTGAATACATCATTACTGATGCTGCATCCGTGCATTTCTCTTCGTATTTCGCACATCTATAAATTTCACTAATGGTCGAATGTAAACGCTCAATTAATCCCATTGAATTAGGATTATTAGGTGAGCCGATATGAAGCTCAATTTTATGTAAATTCAAAAATTCTTTCATTAGCTCATTATTAAATTCACTACCGGGATCTGAACTAATCTTTCTAGGAGTGCCGTAAAACGAAAAATACTTCATGAGTGCACGCACTACTTCTGCCGTTGATCTATTGTCTATTGGAATGGCTTGACCTAACTTACTAAATGCGTCGATAACAGTTAAGTAATAATTTCCTTCTATCTGAAAAATATCAATAAATATTTCTTGGAACGGCGCGTCTTGTGTTTGAGTTAACTGTAAAATGGGTTTAAAGGGATTACGATCATACTTCATTTTAGAACACGTTTCACAAGCATTAATAAGGGCTGAAATAGTTTCCTGCATATTGTGCCAAAAATAATTTCTACGTATACTTGCTAGAGTCTCTTTAATACCGCGGTGACACGTTTTGCCTTGATGGTGTTTTATTATAATAGCCTTTTGTTCCTTCTCATCTTCTATAAAAACTACACGCTCCGTACATTCAAATAGCAATACTGTATCCTTTCTAAATAATTCTATGACAATGCTAGTGAACTGTTTGCGATGTTCATCATCTTCGAAATAAATGAAATACTTAACTTTTGGTTTAATATACTCTTTTAAAAATTGTTTTACTAGATCCGGCTTATTAGTAGGCAAGAAAACTTCTAAAACCTTTTGCTTTTCACGTGAAAGGTCGTGAACTTGCATTTCGTTCTTAAACCACGTATATACTAAAATTTGATTTGGTTTTGTGTCTATTGCTTCATGTAATATAGGTATACCGGACGATTCTACTATATTAGCTGAATGAACTGTATCCGATTTCGACGTTATAGATGGTGACCTGACTGGGTAGTCACATGTTCTAGGAGAACTCATCGCCGTTAGAGTTTCAGAGTCGGGAATAGATATCGTTTCACTAGAATCGCGTTCTGATATAGTAATTGTACTAGAGTCGTTACGCGTTCTTGGCCTATTGTCTCTATCGCCTATATTAACAACCATAGATTCGCTTTCGTTATCGGAATGCGTAGCGTTAACCCTAATTTTAGATAAAGCGTCCGCGTTTAAATTTTGCTTCCCATTATCAATCACAAATTTGGAATTAATTTCAGAAATATAAATATGTGGCAATTTCAGATTTGGATCGCAATTTGATTCTACGATTTTTTCTTGGTAGAGGCTTTCGTTTGAAAAATTTTTTTTATCAGACGGAAGCACATTAATGTCTTGAGTATCGTCAGTGGGTATATAAATCTCATTCTCATCGTATTCGCAATTCGTATCGTAAGGATTACAGCCATAGTAATTGGTATAGTCGTAAGGATTATAGCTATAGTAATTCGTATAGTCGTAAGGATTGTAGTTATAGTAATAATTGTCATTATGTAAGTCGGTTTCGTTCACTCTAAAACCTGGCTGAGTTATATTTTGTGGTCGAGGGGGTGCTGTCCTCATGGAAACGTCAGTAGTCTCAAAGTGGTTATTTTGAGGAGGTCTTTGACCAAAATTCTGTGGCGTTATACCAAAAGTTTGAGGAGGCCTATAACCAAATTGTGGGTTTTGATTAAATGTTGGCCTATAACCAAATTGTGGATTTTGATTGAATGAAGGCCTATACCCGAACTGTGGGTTATTATTAAATGGTTGTTGAGGTGTAAATTTAAAACCAAATTTTGCCTGCTGTGCATTTTGAGGTACATTTGATATCCCAAAATTAAATCTTTGTTGAGGATTATTTTGTAAAAATTGGGGCACCGTAACCTTAGGCGTTTGTCTCGGCAGCGTTGTATTATTGTGGATACGATTGCGCGATTGGTATTGCTCGTGAAAATTAACTTCTTCTAAAACGATTTCTAAAGCCTGTTCTAATGTACTAGGTGATTTCAGTCTTACAATACGCACCATGCTTTCGGGCAAATTATATAAGAAAACGTTCAGGGCTGTATGATTATAAATCGCAATTTTCGCGCGTTTAATTTCCATATCTACCGATAAATTTACCTTCGATATTAATAATGATCGAATATTCTGTATCCTATTACAAAATTCAAGGTAACTTTCGCCGGATTTAATTTTACAGGACTCGAGAGATATTTTTATGCAATCCTCACTACGCGGATCACCAAAATGCTGTTCTAGTAATTCCTTTAAAGCGGGCCAAGTATTAATGTCTTCGCGCTCCGATAATAACGCGGCGGCATCGCCTATTAATCTACTAGTTATGGCATGTAAAACGTAAATATTCTGTTCTTCATGCCCTCTAAATTTATTAATTATATATTCACATTTTCGAAAGAATAAATTCAAAATTCTTTTGTCTCCACCAAAAAGAGGAATAAGCTTTAACATATCACTCGGAATTGTTATTACGTTTACGCTTTCCATGTTAAATAAGTACAGAGTAATTAAAGTTCTGAAGTCTTTAACCAATTACAATAATTTCGAATTATAAAAATCACACACACACAGAAATCAATTAAAACACAATATAATAAAAATTATTAAAATATAGCAGAATAAAAATTATATGTTATCAATTACTATAAAAATTAAACTTGAAGTAAAGTGAATCACATATAAAATATAAAATTTATTAATTGAATTACGATCAATTTTGAGATCATTTAAATCAATTAATATTAATATTTCTTTATGCAAAAATTCATTTACTTTTCTTATGTAAAACTTTTATTTAAGTTACATTCTATAGCTAATTAGTCTGTGCAGAGTTTTATGCAAGACAATTCTTAGAATTAAATACGATATTCCTTATTGTATAAGTTATAACTAATTACTGATTTAATAGAATTTCATATTAAAACCAGATCCGTTATAGTGAGAGACGTTCAATCCCAAAATAACAGTAAAAAAATAGTTAAAAGTCAAAATTACACTCTCGTGAAAAGGATATAGGAATATATGAGAAAGGATGGCAAAAAGTTTTACTCACCAACCGATCGTCGATCCCATGTCCTTGTCGTGGTCGTTTAACAAATTTATATTTCGGTTCTTTTAGGATAGCACGGCCTTTATAGCAATGTTCTAGGGCTAATTTTGAAGACCTCTAGACATGCAGACCTTATGTGGCTATCCTACCGGCTGCGCCAGTTAAACTTTGCGGGAGCGATTTGACTTTTTTAAAAAAAGAAATAAAATAAAATTAAAATTAAACTTATTTAATTACTTAACTATAACAAGTGGACGATTTGGAGTCACAAATGTTAATGCCAGAATTACATGCAATGATACAAGCGATACCTTATTGCGAAACAAATGTTTTCCATTATGTGGAATGCTTATGTTAAATTGCAAGAACTCTCCGGTGGTCTTGCTGAGGCCAGCGGAAGGCTATTGCTCAACCTAACACAGAGGGTTGGGGTGGATGCGTAACTATATCGTTTTCCAATTAATTCGTACTTATTATTATTTAAGATAATAAAGATATATAAGAACAATTAATCATGATCTGTTTACATTGCTCCAGAATCATTTGTTTTATTTCAAAAGCTAAAATAAACGTCCGAATAAAATTATAGTGATTTCTTTGTCTTTAAATATCAAAGTACCTGAGTAAGTTGACCTACCTTCTTGATTTTTGTGCAAATTACATTTTTCCCTGCATATTTTTGTACTCAGTGAGAAATAATGGGAATAATAAGTTAATAACTATAACTGCGGAAAGAATACAGCATTTACCTAACCTTTCACATTTATTATGAAGTCGTTGGAAATCGTTGTTTTACATTCTTTATTATTTTTTATATTAATACGATCCTTAATATACATATTGAAGTACCTAACCTTTACAACTTTATATGGATAATGCGCAAACCGCGTGGGCTAGAATCTGGAAACTAAAAATAATTTCTATTGTCTGAGAGTTCTTACGTAGTAAGTAGGAATTTATGTAATATTTTGAACATCATTCATTCTGTGATAAGCTAACTTTTATCTAAAATAATATAGGTACCTATAGGTAGATATATATTGTGTGTAGTAATTATACTTAACTACAAAATTAAAGTACCTATTATCCAATATTTTTAAAATATCCCCAATTCCCTAATTAAATGTGAAAAAGAACTAAAAATATCAAAACATTACATAATAATAAGTTCACTTCTCAATTAATTAGGTAACCGCTTTACCCATCACAAATACCTAATTAAAATGACACACCATGCATAAATGGAACAATGAACAAAAAAAATCGTACAAAAAGTGTCGATAAATTTAGGTAATAGAAAAGAATGACGCGGTCCCTATTCGTTCATCTTTTTCATCCCTCAAGGCTCAACCCCAAACGCAGCTTAAATGTCGTCATCAACATCCCCCGCTACTTATTCACACAGACATGCGCCGGCATGTGTCATGCGAGGTCAAGATGTAACAAATATATTTTGTTTTGAACCTCCGTTTATTCTTATTCTATAATTATTTATGGTTCAACAAAAAAAGTAAACAAATTTAAATTAGGAAAACGAACGAAAATTAAAAAATAGAACTGAAAATAATTTATACGATATTAACAGTTAAATTGTTATTAGGTATTTATCTATATTAATTTCACAGTTATAATTACTTTTAATATAGTTCATTCAACAATAAAAGGTTGATACAAGTTACCTACCTTATTAATTGTTTCCAAAATTTATGGCAATCTAAAATCCTAATATTTATTTTGCCGCCAGTAAAGTAGACGCATGCGCGATCTCAAAACGACCCGCAGTAAAATGACTGGTCACGTGACTCAACGCGGCATTCGCTCGTCGCTCTTCGGCAGTTGTCGGCGAATCCGCACGCTGAGCGGGTGTGTCCGCGTTGCTAACGTCAAAAACAAATATAGATGTCCAATTAAACGATTCCGTTATAAAAAAGTGACATGTGGTTAGTAGTGACGTAAACAAACACAATAGCATCACGTTTCGGAGATCGGTAGTGTTTAAATCGTATTTAGAGAGCCATTACACTCGAATTCGTGTGGCAAAACTTAGAATAGGTACGTTTCACCTCGTAAACGTGGTTCGTTTTGATGTTATTCCAGGTGATACGTCCCGCTAGAATCAATGGGATCCGCTAGGATTATAAGGATTTGGATAGTGTTGTGTACTTAGTAATTTTTGTAGAATGGGATTTTAATTCAAGATGGACCGCGTAAGTGGAGTATGTAGATTCGGCGGCGTAGTATCAGCGGTAAAGCCAAGGACCGGTCGTAGTAAACGGCGGTCGACGGTCTCCCCGCCCGTAGTGGAAGACCTGCCGGAGCCACCCAGGAGAGGCCTGGGAGCCATCCTCGTGTTAGCTTGCGTACTTGTTTATCACAATTGCCTTTATTGTGGGTTTGTTTTCGATGATATAAGTGCCATTAAAGAGAACAGAGACTTGAGACCACAGACACCAATATCGAATATATTCCTCAACGACTTCTGGGGAACACCTATTCATAAGGTAATGACAAATATTTAATTATCATACTTTTATTTAAAAAAAACATGCTTGGACACAAAACATGTAAATATTCAGTCGTATTTTAAATATTACCGTCTTCACAGTTGTTTGAATCTCCTCGAGTAATTCCTACAAAACAGCTGTTATAAGTTTCATCTCTGACCTACAAGTCTCCTCTGCCCTAGTTTTTATTAAAATATAATATTTATGAAACACATCTGCGTCATATTATCTACTAGGTATCTTAAGAATTTTTTTTTTACAGAAAATTGCTCAGGTAGATGCCTATTTACTTACTCATAAGTCATAACTAAGTGTATAAAGTGCAAAATAATATTCGACGTAGGTAGGCAGGTAACGTACCTATTATTTTGCACTTTTTAAGATTGAAACAAAAAAATAAAGGACACAAAATATAAAGACATAGGTAGGTACCACAGGTAGGTACTTATAGACAAAAAATAAAACGAAAAGTAGGTAAAATACCGAAACAACCTCCATAACAAAACAAAATTAAATACCTAGGTAACAATTTAGTAGGTATTTTATTGAAATTTTATCCGAAGTTACGAACATTGATTCATCAAATAAAATCGCACAATAAAAGAAATGAAGTAATCAAACCGGATTCCCCATCGATTTGAATAAATGCAACGACAGCAAAATCAAGATTGATTACCTACGCTGTATAAATATCAGCGGATCTAGGTTGTAGCCGTGATATTCTGAAACAGTTCATAGTGCAACGGGTAAATTGAATTGATGCTTGTTAATATAACCCGGGCGATGATTTTACTGTATCGAACAAAACAATACGGCACGTCATTAATTAGATTTATCTCACATTCAGGAAAGACCGAATACGTGACTTGAAACATATGAAAAGGGCAAAGGTCGACAATTATGGCACTAAACAAAAATGTTTTTACATTTTCATGTGGAAATATGGGAGTCAACAACTAGAAAAACACGGTTCATTTCTAGGATTAAGCAGGATTAAGCGCTAAACGGGGTCAAAGACACGTCCGTCAAACTTCGCGCAGTGCAGAAAAAATAAATATTAAACGTTCTGAAATAATTCTAACCTGTACCTATCGTGTAGGTATTAATTATTAGTTAGTTAGTTGTAGTATCGTATTGAATAAATTTAGATTATCGAAAGAATTTATTTTCTTATAGGTAATCTAAACTGCAGTTAAAAAATGGTACCTAACTACGCACCTAGATAGCAACTGTTACGCAAAATTGATAAGTCATGGTAATATAGGATTTCGTATACCAGTTAATTGTTAAAATTGAATATTGATAGACGAAAATTCTGAAATGCTCATGAAGAATGGTTCTCTTAATTAATTATTTCCTCAAGGATTTATTTCTCGATTACTGCCCACGTATAATTAATATGATCAATAACTTCTTACATTAAAAATTATCTGTTCGGAGCAGTTTTATGTTTTATAATATAAAAAGAAATAATTTTATATTCTAATTTCTAAGTCATAGACTTGAAGATGCGATAAAAGAAAAATAATAGTATTACTTAAGTAGGTAGGTAGGTACTTATATTTCTTTCTTAACCTTAAACATTCATCAATACTAACCCATATACTTAGATGTATCACTTATCATGTAGGTACACTTGAAATAACTATCAGGTTTCATAAAAATAAAACAATAATAAACTGAAACATAAGTGGCTATGACATGCATCATGAAATTAATTGATCTTGCAAATGATTTTTTCATTTTATCTCTCATATGAATAAAAATAGATTCTATTTAACATTATTTTCTGTTTTTGATGAGAAAAAAAAATGTCGTTTTATTTAATCAGTTTATTTGACCTCTATTTTGTATGTGGCCGCGTACATAACGAAGTTCAAGCATGATAGTCGATCCACCTATTAGTTATGTCCAATATGTAATAATATATTTATGCCTACTTACTCCATCGTGTGACACAAAAACATACAGTACACCATATTATGATGATACCTACAACGTCGACTATTTTTATTTTTTACATAAAAACAGTAAAGTCATATATATATTATATGTTCATAAAATAATGAAATAACTACTCGCTCTTTGGTTTTTTATGAAATGAAGAATATATTTTGTCAATTCATGATAGAACGCAGATTAATGTCACAATCAACAATAATTAAGGCGAATATCTGTCCCGTTTTGGCACACCCAAAAACACATATTACATAGCAGCTACATACCTCCCAAATAAGGGATCATTTGCCAGACATCGCCATGAATATATTTATAGCGCACATGGTACGAGTATTCGTAAAACGTCGCATAAATTATTAAGATCCTCTAAATTTCTCGGGATCCACGGACTACGAAATCCTTCAACTTCCATACATGGCTAGTTCGGAATTTGTATCTTACAGAACGTTGCTCGGAAACACGCTATTTTATGTTTTAGTAAGTAGTTTCTTGGGATATACGAATGTAATTTTCTAGAACATTATTCGAAACTCGTAAGGGATATTGCAGTTCTGAAATAAGAGTACACATTATTTGTATAACCACTAGTTAGTTGTATTCATTGCAGCAATACTTTTATTAAAAAAATTCAACACAAATTATTTATTTTATTTAATAATCTTCTTAAGCTTGTTTATTAAGTTGGTAAATAAATAAGTAAGCAAGCGTAACTAGAAGGTTATTACGCTCCATTTATTTGGAGTATCTACCTAATACATTTTTATTTGAATTCCTTATCACGGAATAGAAAGTTATGGACACTCTTCATCTTCGTCTTACTAAAAAGTTACCTAATTTAATACAGCTGCAAAATTTAAGTGGAAGCTGTTAGAGTTATCTTCTAAACCAATTACTGTAAAAATATACATTTCACTTGTTAGAAGTTTAAAAAAAAACCTTTTTTTTTTTTTTTTTTTGATGTCACATCTGCAATCAGTCAGAAAAACTATAAGCAGGTCGGTTGAAATGTGTGGACGATTGGGCGAAGCTAAGGCCAGTGCCTTAGTTCGTCTTAATTAGGGAGCACGTCAGCTCTCTTCAGTCTTTGTATAGCTTTAGGCTGTAGGAGTATGTGTGATAGTGGGTTTGGATGGGATGTCAAACGATCTTTGTATTTAGTTGTAAAGCGATTTGCTTCTTCTGTAATTGTAGGCATTTCCAGATATTCATGGATTTCTGTATTGCGGGCGTACCATGGAGCAGCAGATATCACTCTGAGAATGTTATTCTGTGTTCTTTGTAGGCAGTTTATATTTGATTTGCTGGCTGATGACCACAACTGGATTCCATAAGTCCAAATCGGTTTAATTACAGAGCAGTAGACTCTTAGTTTATTGCTCAGGGATAGACTTGATTGCCTCCCAAGAAGCCAAAGTAAGTTTCTGAATCTGAAATTCACTTCATTTCGCTTATTTTTAATATGTTCTTTCCATGTCATCCTTCTGTCCAGATAGAAACCCAGGTATTTGACACAGGTTGATTGTGGTAGGGTGTTGTTACCTAATTTGGGTGCTGGGCAGTTTTCACGTCGTAAAGTGAACGTAATGTGGTGAGATTTTGGGACGCTAGCTTTTATACGCCACTTGTTTAACCACTCCTTAGTGTGGTCAAGTTGAACTTGCAGCAAATTACTTGCCTCCACTGGATTGGTGTTGCACGCCAGAAACGCTGCATCATCAGCATACGTCGCTATTGTAACATTTGGTAGCTGAGGAAGATCGCAGGTAAATATATTATATAAAGTAGGACCAAGAACCGAGCCTTGGGGTACTCCGGCATGGCAGCTGTGTAAAGCAGATCTTGCGTCTCCTTGTTTCACGCGAAACATTCTCTCTCTAAGGTATGAGGCCAGTAAGGTATAGAAAGAATGTGGAAGATGTTTTTTAATCTTGTACAGTAATCCTTTATGCCATACACGATCAAATGCTTGTTGGATGTCTAGAAAAACAGCCGAACAGTATTCTTTTTTCTCCAGACAGTGTCTCACAGTGTGGTAGACTCTGTGTACTTGTTCTATAGTAGAGTGTCGCGTACGAAAGCCAAACTGGTGATCAGGAATGACTTGGTCAGAATCGATGAATGAACGTAGCCGGGTAAGAGTAATCCTTTCCCACAATTTACTCAGAATCGGAGTTAGGCTAATAGGACGGTGAGATGAGGCGTCGTTGACTGGCTTTCCTGATTTGTGTATCATAACTACTTCAGATATTTTCCAGATGGTAGGTACATAAGATGTTCTGAAGATTGCATTAAAAAGGGAAGTTAAAAACACGATGCACTTTCTAGGAAGCTCTTTGATAACCTTTGGAGTAATCAGGTCGAACCCAGGAGCCTTTTTTGGGTCTAGTTCGGCTATCTCTTTCAATAATTCCCGTGGAGAAGTAGGTCTTATTGGTAAAGAAAGTTGCAGATCTTGATTTAGAAAACTATCTATTTCAGGGTCTTCAGGGGTTTCCGCTTCATTCGGCTTGAACACTTCAGCAAGATAACGGGCAAATGTCTCTGCCTTTTCTGCTTCTGTACGAGCCCACGTGTTCCCGTTCCGAATTGGTGGAGAACACTGTTGGGGTTGTGGTAATATTTTGGTGGCCTTCCAAAGGGAATGTATTCCAAGAGCACTAGGAGACATTTTTTCTAATCTTTGTTTGACGGAATCGTTTGTAGTTACACTAAGAAGATTTTTAAGATCTTTAATTGCTTTATTGAAGCGCTTTTTATCCTCGCTGTTACGAGAAAGCTGCCAAACTCGTCGAAGGCGACGCTTTTCTCTTATTTTATCGCGTAATTCGAGTGGAATCAAAATATCCGTATGTGACTCTTTCAGAGTAGGAGTGCTTATCCACGCTGCCACTTGAATCAGGTTGGTTATATAAAGTGATGCATACTCCACGTCTTCAGCAGTTTTAAGCGGGAGCTTAAGATTAACATTGTCTTCAAGGTGTTTACGGAAGCAGTTCCAGTCTGTTTTTCCATTAGTTAAATACGAGCTCTGGGTGTCTCGGATTAAGGCAGTTGAACCCACAGTCAACACCACTGGTGTGTGATCGGAAGATCCATCTAGGCTTGACTCGGTATAGGTATTCTGTTGACATATACCTTTTGTTATGAAGAAGTCTAGAAGATCGGGTGTTTTATTTGTGTCTGTGGGCCAATATGTAGGTTCTCCTGTAGACATAGTAAGTAAATGATTGGCTTCAACACTATTTTTTAATTCCCTGCCTCTGGGAGTTACCAGTCTCGATCCCCAGTATGAGTGCTTTGCGTTCCAGTCACCGCCAGCTATGAAACGTGCTCCTAATCCTTTGAAGAATTCAGTAAACAAATTCTCTTTAATGATATGACGGGGTGGACAGTATATCGCTGAGAGGATAAGTGGTCCAGTTTTATCATTTATCTGTATGGATGTAGCTTGTAGGTAGGTGGTTTCACACGGACCGAGAAGACAATGCTTTATGTTATCTCTAATTACTATTGCAGTCCCAGCATGAGCTCCACCGTCAGGGTGCGAAGTGAAATAAACACAGTATCCCCGAATGCAAATACGCGATCTTGACGTAGTGTGGGATTCTGATATAAGACAGACGTCGAGCTTGTTAGTTCTCATGATAGTCTCAAGTTCATTAGCATTAGGAGCAAGTCCATTGATATTCCACGTGGCAATACGTAAGCAGGTCATTTTGAAAGTTTTGAAATGAGTGTGGTTATAAGTCCTACAAGAGAACCTATTTGTTGAATTAAGAGATCCATTTTCTCACTTTGTTTGGCAATTAAATCTTCTAATATGGAATTAGATTGTTGTACGGTTTGAGGTTGTTGAAGAGGGGGCGGTGTACCTTTGACGACATCAGCGTATGTGTTATTCCGGTTATTACTAAACTTATCAGAGTCAACGTGGTTCTGGGCGGTGGGTATACTAGCGAGATTTGTCCTTTCTCTTGTTTTTGCTTGAGAGGAGATTTTGGAGCTAAGCGTAGGGATTTTGTTCCTACGGGCTAAA
Organism: Colias croceus; assembly: GCF_905220415.1. Lineage (NCBI taxonomy): Eukaryota > Metazoa > Arthropoda > Insecta > Lepidoptera > Pieridae > Colias > Colias croceus. The sequence goes on along the minus strand of NC_059541.1, from coordinate 3,787,019 downwards.
ATTTCTTTATATATTTCACAGCCTTTGTAATTAGCAGGGTGATCACAGGAGCATAAGGCGCACTTAGCTGGAGTTGATCTATCTTTCTTTTTGCATTCGGAGGTTTTATGGCCTTCACCACATTTTACACATCTAAATGGTCTCATACAGTTATTTTTTGAATGACCATATTGTTGACAACGTTGACACTGGACAATAAATTTTGATTTACGATGGTCTTCAATTTTTACTTTTTGCTGGGCAATATATTCAATCTTTTTTACCAGAGGGTTGTTAACACTTGGTTCAATATTGACGAAAAACGTCGTTGTTGGTTTCTTGTCTGGGCCATATCGCGCATTGATAATTTCACCTCTTACTTTATTATTGGTTCCTTCAACAGCTTTAGCAATAGCTTCAAGCGGAGTGAGATGATGCAAATTCTTAATGACAAAACGATAACATTTTGCGTCTTTAGGAGTAAAAGTGTGTCCTATGAGGCCATTATCTCTGAGAAGCTTAATAATTTTCTTGTAGTCGTCTGAAGTCTTAATAAGCACGTGAAGAATATTTTTGCTTATTAATTTCAGTTTATATTCTTCTTTATGGCTAACTGTTTCAATGAGTTTAGTTAATTCGTTAATATCTTCTATGCCACTCAAAACTATAGGAGGCGGTTTGCTAGGCTTAAGGATTTTTGTAACAGTAATGTCCTCTTTTGGATCGAGTGGTAGGTTACCAAACCGGTTCTTAGTTACAGTTGTAGCTTTCTGTGGAGGAGATTCACTCATTTTTCTCTTCTTATTGCTACGAGGCAAAGGCACACGTTGCCATGGTGGCGGAGCAGGGTATTGCGAGACAGATTCATTTGTAGTAATTTCATCAGATAAACATGATTGTTGAGCTTCAACTGTTATAGTTGTGGTTTTAGTCGACTGTCCCCTATTTAGTTCAGTAAGGGATGAGGAGCGTTGTCTGCTAAAATAGCATGGGTTGAGTGCTTGTTGCTTAAGTATTTTGTGTTGTGGTTGTGTTAGTTTTTCAGGGTTAGTGCTCATTTTTGTTCCCACGAGTAGGGTCGATAAATTAGGTCGCTCACAGGGTAACGCCCATTCCTGTGAGAAGGCACTCTACAACGATGTGAGCCAGGTCCATCGAGGTTTGCGTTAGCGACTGTAAACCCACAACCATCCATCCTTTCAGCACGGTCACACCTTAGGATTGGGGTATTTTTTTATAAGAGGTTGTCATCCTCGCGACACAGGCAGTCAAGCCAAGGTCCCCGTTCTAGCGAAACATGACCACTAGTTTACGGGCGTGAAGGTCATTTCCTACCTCCAGCATTGCAAGCTGTTAAGCTCGAGTAGGTTAGTTGACCGCCGCCTACGACTCGGCGTTAATTGCTCATTTAGCACCACCCAGGGGACACGTGTAGGGTGGGTCTTTAATAGAAAAGGTGGTAAGTCCTACGGACGCGAGCAACTTTGTCCCCCGAAAAAAAAACCTGTGTTGGATTCTTCATAGAGTGTGAAAGGGATCTGAATTCGACGCGTGTCGAAGTCGTTCAAATGTAACCCCATTCCTTATTCAATATTACGAACAAACTTTTCCACGATACACAGAAACAGCAGCATTCCAGGGGCCTTAGACAAACGGCAAAACGCCAAGGAATAGAATACGCTATCGATAGAAATTGACATAAGCGTATGATGTTTTGCATAAGGATTCGGTCACCCTACCAACGACAACGACGACCACGAACAAAATTTTCATCCAGTCGCAATTAAATAAAATTGTGCAAAACACAATTAAAAATGAAATTTAAGAATTTCTTGTCGTATTGGTGTTTGGAAAAAAAATTTTGAGATCAATGGATAAACAAACAGGTTTTTCATAGAAACGGTGGCTCCTAGAAAAAAATGTATTTAACCTTTTTTATAGATAATTAGATTATATACAATTTTGGTTCAGGTGATTGTATGATAAACTTACCGTCTCGGCGAAAATCGCAAAAAACCCTATTTCTTTTTATTAATTGAACTCGAATTTTTTTATTCCTGAGTACCAGAATGACGGGAGATTTTAATATTGATTTTGAACAAATTTCGGCAAGATTGGAACTTTGGTCGTGGTCGTCTGCGTCGTTGGTAGTGTGATCGAACCATTACCAAAATGTCATGAGCTTATGTCAATAATTAGCGTTAGCAGTTTCTATTCCATGGCGTTACGTACGTTTGTCTAAGGCCCCAGGCCCTTGTTTTGGCAATTTCGTGTTTTGTGATCAAAAGTATAATCAAAATAATCGTTTCTTCTTTCATTTAAATGTGTTGTGCCTCGAGCGCCAAACGAAGCGGGGGTGGGTAGGTGGAGTTCACAAATTACTTTGCCGTCTCTTGTTTGATGTGGTTTTATAATAGCAAAAAATAATGATCCCAAAAATAAGACAAATTTCAAGGGTTTATTGAGCGCAGATCTTGGAAAATTCCTTTCATGTGTCTTTTGACTAAACACACTTGTAAAGAAGTGCTCGCTTCACTACGTTTTCATAGAATACAAAAATTATGTAAGTATGAAAGAAACGGATAAAACTACTGGCCATCTGAAACAATTTTTGTAGAGAGTACTGTTTCATCATACAATAAAATAAAAAACGGCTTAAAAATAAAAATCATAAAAGAGACATTTTAAATAAAATGCATAATACAAAAAGTATGCCGTTCACACGTGTGTTCTCATGAGATGAAAAGATTGAATCGTCTCTTTGAGATTATAATTAAGCATTTATATTGGATCGTGACATTGCCTAAGGTTATGCGATTAGCATATTTTATGAAGGTGTTAATAAAGTTTCCTTTTTATCGTGTTGTTCTTGATTAGGGTACCTAATTTATAAACTGCCGAATTTTAAAACAGGGTTTTAAATGCCTGAAATAAAATTAAGATAATAAGCTGTCACAATCACAAAGTGGCAGGGATAAAGAAGCTTGCAGAAGCTATTTACACCTACATTAATCAATGGACAATGACATGCAGAACGTTCTCATCATAGTTATCAAGGAAAGATTTCATTATTAGTGGGTAGATTTAGTTTAAACAGAAAAAATATTTAAGCGATGTATAAAAATAATTCCCCTTACATTAATTCTTAGTGACATAGACTATATAGTATACCTATATTTTAATTTGTATCATAGGTCCGTGAACTTCGAGCTAGAGCTATAGCTACTAGTATTACGAAGAAATGATAAATTCCAACTTGCAATGCTTCGCGTAAACATAAGATATGAAAAAGGGAATATACTACACACGTGGCTATATAACCTGAATTTCAGATTCTACGAATAAAAGATTAACCCGATGAAGCCTGTCTGGAATGTCTCTAGAAAAGTATTATATATTTTCTCAAGCACTGAAGACCTAAAAATGATGATATAAATTCCGACATCATAAGAAAAATCCAAATAGGTATATTTTAATAAGTGGATGTAAATGACCAGATTAAAAGTGCCACATAATTTTACTGTAGATAATTTTAAAAACACTGTTGCGATTTATATTTAAACGAATCATGTTCTGCTCTTAAAATGCCCGATTTTAACATTCACCTTGAAAATCTTTTTAGCCAAAAACACACACGCAGCTATTATAAATGCAATGATTTTAATCCGCTTTGTGTCACACAATGGCAGGGCACTAAGTATTTAGATAAAAGATTAACGTCGGCTTACATGTCGGCTCAGTCAATTGCGATTCATATTTTATTCACATGACCAGTTATTGGGTGGCAGAGTACAATTTGTCGCTTAATGTATGTACATTCTATAGAATATATAGACGCAAATTTAATAATATTGTGTACCAAACAAGAGCTGGTTTAAACATTGGTTATGCTACACACTAACTGCAGTTTTAATTAGTTGTGTTACTCATTATATTTTTTAAACGGCACGCATTTTAAAACTCTATCTAGGAATGGTGACTAGTTTACGTAGGTACACAATATTCATATAATAATACAACAAGGTAATGTGAAATATCATTGAAATTTTGTAACAGACCACAAAACTTTTCTGTAACATTTCCAAACTTCAACTTACCTGTAGTTGTTTCCAAATAAATTTCTGTCAGTTCGTGTTCCAAAATGATGTTTTTTCTTTAACCGTTAAACTTTTAGCGCTCTTTTGCTTGCATAATAGCAACAAAGGTTATCCAATTTGCCATGTGCTCAAAAATCCAGTTAGTGTTAGCAAGTTTGCCAACGGCATCCATCACTGTCAACTGTTTTTCGTTGCATTCTTGTTCAGACGTCAGTTCGCTATTTTTGTTGGAAGTTTCAATATGCAACAAGCATTTACCTTTTCATACATCGGTTTTTGCTTATGTAAATAAAGAAAACTCTCGGCTCGCTCGTGCAGCTGTGCAAATTTTTATTTCCCAGCGCCGTTGAATAAACCTTGTACTTCAGGTCTGTAGTTCCCTCTGCGCACTAGTGAAAACAGTAGATACACACGTTTTTAAATCCAGAAAATTCACCGAAAAGGAACATATACTATTTTATATAACTGTGCGAAAAGGGATGCTATTCAGTTCTCTACCTAATAATAATCCATACTAATATTATAAATGCGAAAGTAACTCTGTCTGTCTGTCTGTTACTCAATCACGCCTTAACTACTGAACCAATTTGCATGAAATTTGGTATAGAGATATTTTGATACCCTAGATAGGACATAGGATAGGTTTTATCCCGGAAATCCCACGGGAACGGGAACTATGCGGGTTTTTCTTAACTGCGCGGGTGAAGCTGCGGGTGGAAAGCTAGTAATTAATAATTATCTATAATTTATGTGTCAATAAATCTGGGTAGATAACGTCAAATAATGGGCATTCAGAGTAAACATATGTTCATATATTCTATACACCTACTTTTATTTTTACCTACATTTCCTTGCTCGTTAAACGGCACGGTTTCATTTTAAATATGCACTATATGTACCTATATTAAACATATTTGGTCATCCATAAAGGCATCCAATTATTGCATGATGCAATTTATGCATGTTACTTTTAATTTATGCAGTGCATAGTCGCAACCTTATTCCAAATTACTTTTCGAGGGAACGTTTTTCCGCTGCTAATGTTATCCATTCACGTCAAGTGACAATGGCCAATAAATATTCAGGTCCACAGAATTGCATGAAATATCGGCACGAAATGAACATTTCGCTACACAATTACATCCACTCAAATTCCCAATTTTACGGGAACCGCGTCATGTAACCACTGGTCACACGTTTCGTACGTATAAAATGTTAATCGTCGCTGGATTTTCGTGTTCCTGTCAATTTTTACAGGCCGATATACGATTCGGATTGTACAATTGGTATATGAAATTTATATGAGACCTGAATGGAATGAATTTTAATTAAAAACACATCACAATATCTTCACAAAATACTGACTGTTACTATAGTATATTGGAATAAATGTGTTGTAATTTTCACGCCAATCCTTTGTCAGTTTTACAGTCATTCCAGTGCGATGCGGTGCATGACCCAATTCAAACCGCAGCATGCTCGAATCCCAATATAGTTTTATAAATTAAAGCCAGATCTTGTTTGAAATGCAATATTCTTTGTCGGCTACAAATATTCATGAGTCGCGACGTGGATATAAAATCAATGCCAGCATCTCGCCCCTGGACAAAATAGTGCTATGGTTAGCGTTATGCGTAGGAATGTAGCATACACACGTCCCTGTCCCTCACTTTGAACCTATTTACCAAAACCATATTCCACAGATCCTTTTATGACATTATCCAATAATATTCAGCTGAGAATGCCAAACAATGTTCGTCCCCCAACATATTCCAACTAGATGAAAACGTGGAAAAATTAACAAATGTAAGCTCCCCTACGTACGTCTAAGTGCAAAGCTTTGTTGAAAGTATTGATTACATCCTTGACTGACATCTCCATTCAGTGCCTAGGGTGCCTCCCTCGTTTCATTTTGCCTTTATTTCTCTCCAATCTCATCTCAGAATTTCTTGTTTCTTTTCAAGAGTAAGATTTAAATTTTACTTAGATGTAAATAAAGTACCTAAGCAAAGAGTCGATGGATAAAATCGTGAAAAGGTGTATCCGTGTTTAAAAACGGGAGCTGAGAGATCTAACTGATATAAAGTTAATACCGACAATAATTCACTTCTTCTATTTCTGCTATGAGTACTACATAGTGAGTTGAATTATGTTAATTTAAACACAAACTGCTTACCTACTCGAAATATCATAATCTTATTACAGAAATCAATCATATTCAGGCGCGTTATTGGATGAACAGGAAATGCTCACTACTGTCTAGTTATCAACTCATACTGGCCATATTATTTAATAATTTCGTAATAACCAGACATTTCGGGTATCGCGTGACAGAACAGACGCGAACTAATATTTTTCACGACCTTTTCAAGAAATTCATTTGTACGCAAGTTATTTATGAGCTCGTGTGGACGCATTTACCTTCCTCGAAATAGCTATGTTTATTTATTGTTATTATTGGAGAACACCCTTTCATTTTGATGTATTAAATTGTTAAACTGTAATCTACTTCTCGGAGAGCAACAACCTCTACGGGGTGGGTGTTTACGTATAATATACAATTTATTTACCGCTCTGTGCATACTATGTTGCTCATGCGTTTTTAATTAAACGCTATTTGTATGAAACTTAATATAAAAGTAGCCGCAATTAAACGTACAATGCACCTTCTTACTGCTTGCTCAAGTTTAATTAATTACTGTTGCTATTTTCAATGCCCACAAGGTTTATTTAATGCTCGTATAAAATTTACTCTATTAAGTCCTCTATAAAAGCTTAAATTATTATCAACATTATAAGAGACTCAGCGATCCGCTTTTAAATATATAAATTGGTGTTGTCTTTATATTCGAGTAGGTCCTTACCACGGTATTGATGTTTTAGAAGCAACCTTTATTAACGTCGTCGAGTATCAAATTGAGCCAAACTAAAACGTTTTATTTCATGGTCTTGTTACTAGAATATTTTCTTTCCAATAAGTAATCTGATTCTCTGATACAAATGCTTACCCTTAATTAGTTACGTATCTTATTTTGATTTATCTCTTCTATTCACCACTGTCTACAGCTCTTATATCATGTATACTATGAGGAGCATTTCAGTATTTTAAACGTAGATTTGTAGAGCAGCCTCAACAACTTCCCTACCAATATTTCGTAGATCAAATTGTTGATCAAATCCATTTAACTAAATAAGCGCTGAGAATAAGTTGTTTCTGTCAAATTGTTTCAAAAGGACATCGTGTCCAAGCCAATAAATTAAAGAAATACAACAGACCGTTTAGCCACATCATGGGTAATAATTTATGAACTTCCCGAAGAGTTAACCCACAATTTCGTGCTCAACTCAACGTGTCGTCAATGTAATTATTGTCAACAACAAATTGCCTACCGCGTGCAACACGGCAATCATTTAACTTTTGTAAATATTTACAGACACATTTTAAATGCTCTGCGGTATTTAATGTACTTTGTATTGCCATGTCACGTGTTGTATGGGACTGATTAAATTCAATTTATAGAAGAGCGGTTATCGTTTTGTGTAAAATTTGGTAAATTAGAGTGACGTTATATTAGTTATAAGTTATTTCTAAATAGGTGCGCATTGGTTCAGTAGTTTTGCCTACTATCACAATATTACGATTTCTGATAAGAAATGAATTATTTACTTTCATTTATTTTTGATTTTTGAGTATCAAGATGTGTATTTAATATGCTTTGTTACAGATGCTTGAAATTTACAATAAGATACAAGCTTATCAAAACAACAAACATTCCACCCTTTATTATTTTACTTCAGCCACAACTTTACAGCATAATTTATTCGCACCCAGCGAAAATTGTCCAAGCGCGCTAATATTCCTGTTATCTACATCAAAAGTTTTTCCAACACAGAACAAACACATTAAAGGATCGCTCCGCGTCCGGAGGCAAAGCTCGAAGGCGAGATAAAGTGGTATGCTGACGTTGATTTATGTCTCAGTTTGTTTGTCCCGGAGACGACTGCGAAGTCCCGGGACAACCCGGACACCCGCCAGATAACGTTCCTAATGCACACTGCAAATTAACGGGCAAAATTGCTGTTTACGGAAACGTAGTTTGCTCGCGACTCGTGCGGGAAATTGTATAGTAACGAATGGGGCTGTTGCTTCAGCGGAATGTATGAATTAATCTGGATTTGCGAATGCTTCTGTTCAGACGTACCAGATATTATAAGATGTAAACTGAGCGTGTGTGCAACGGCTTGATGTATTGACTTCATGCCTAACAATGTAACAACGTATGTAACTAAATCTTTTTCAATTAACTACTAGGCGTTTTAGTATTCACTTGCATGTGACATGCCAAGTCAAATGGCTTATCAGATCGCTCCCGGTTAAAATGTTTAGGATTTATGTTTTCGTGTCTTGTAAGTTTTTATTCGTATAGATAGTTCACATTTTTTTTAACTATTTTAAAGTTAAGTGATTTTATATGAACTAAAATAAGTTTTAAAAGATATCTTAATCCTATTTCATACCAGGCGTATAAATTTTAGGTTAAAGTGCTTATAAAGTTTGCGTTTGAAATTCTACTCTTCTTAATACTTTGTTTATTGTCTTAACAATTAAGTACTAGACGTCAAGTAGTTGATATATTTTATATCACATCGAGCAATAACATTAATATATTATGATAATTTGAAAAGTAATTTTATTTATAATTTGCTGTTGAGAAGACCATCACTTGTTAGTTTCCTACATATGACTGACGGCGTCTTACTACAATATAAACATGAACAAACACATGTATAATATAAAAGTAACTAAAGTTTCATCGCATAGTTAGTAATAAAATTTTCTACTTCACATATTTTCCACGTAGCTAGGTTTCCCGATAAAGGTAATTGAGGCTATATCTATTTGCCTATTTACTAGTACGTTACAGATAACCCGATTAATTGCTAGCGAGACCTCACTATTCCGCTCTTCAATAAATACCACGTTGCACTAACGAATGTAATAATAACAAAAAAACGTAAAACACACGCTGCACTGACATGGGTATTAATTCACTTTGTTCAAACATGTTCAACTATTGTTCAATGTTCAATCATTGGCCCGCTGTGTTTGCTCCTACTGGTTATTGTTTAAGCCACTGCACAGGTTTTATTGCAGCCGACTTTGTTTACCTTCCCCGACGATTTATAGCGAACGGGATAAATACGATATGGGAGAAATACTTTTCACTTCGCCGCTTCATAGTGGAAATATAAATGTAAATAAACGATGAAAACGTGGCTTTTCTGTAACAGTAGTGTAAATATTTAAGGCAGAAAAGTTTATTTTAAACTATGTGTAGCATAGTTTAAAATAAACTTTTCTGCTACGCTGTTATGGTATTGCATAAATCAAACTAAAGTTTGACGACGTAGTGTGGAAACATTAAGCAATATAAAGGATTCTATCTAGTCAATTTAATTTTAATATCACGATTCCTTTGTTCTAATATTCACATGTGTGAACTTTCTAAAAGTGATCTTATCGTAGCCTAACCAAATACGCAGGATATAAATTCGTGACGGCTGATAGGGAGTGGACAGGACAAGGGTGTAAAACCAATCTCCTAGTTTAATGGAATGAAAATCTAACAACCCGGAAATCTAGCGAATATTCGTATATATAACGTATTCCATTCAGCACATATTTCACAGCGACTTTATAACTACAGCGCAATATTTATGTAGCCGCTATAAGTTAAATCGTTCGCCAGTAAACGGGAGCCTGTATTTTCTAAAGATCATAAAATCGTCTGGTATAAGCCGGGTTCTATAACCGACAGGGTAAACGCTGCAGTTGTTGGCACTTAATAGAAGGCAGCATGGATGCGGCGGCGTGCCAAGATAGTTTCCGCGTCCCTGCGTCGTGTCTACTCCTTGGAGTTATTTCGACAAATAGCGACCTACTATTCAGTGACGAAAGAATCGAATCTTTCGTTTGTTGCGTGGATTTTATACATCCTGTGATGAAGGTTCGTGTTTTAAATCGAATGAAAGGGACATGCATACGTATGTATCGATGTAATGTTTAAATAAGATTGAGTCGTGTACGAAAAAAAACTAACGTCTTATGGTTATTATGGATTAGTCTTGCTAAATTGAGATTTTATAAGAGTGAATATAAATCTAATTTAGAACTTCTAAAGTTACTAACCAACCAAACCACAATACAAAAGACAACAGAGAAAGGGAATTCAAGTATTGCGATTTCGTTCTATTATATTTGTTTCCTTTTTTAACTGAAATTTTTGTGCATGTTGGATATTTGTTTTGTAAACAATCCTTATCAGCGGGTTGCATTGTTGTTGTACAAAAAGTTAGCAAGAACTTAATCTTATTGAATCCTCTTAACACTTCCTAACAGCGGAGGCCATTAATTCGTAACTTTATGCCAATATCTACCGTATGCATGAACGCACGACTGATTTATTATTAAGAGAGCCATTATACAAGCCAGCTAAAATAAACTCATTGTTTGAGGTCAGAAAATAGGACGAAAAATCCTTACACCCGAAACATTTAAAAATTTAATACGAATTTGATGAACACTTGAAAACAAAGTAAACATTTTCATTTATTTTCTGTTATCGTATTCTAAAATAATTATTATGTTTAACAATATAAGGGTTAATCGTGGCATGATATTGAAATTTTATTATGATCAAATATCACGCCATGAGTGAGGGTGAATTACGATTTGCATAGCTCCAACATTATCTAACCTTTTCGCTTATCAATACACAAATCTGCATTATTAATTGTATATAACTTTACTTTTAATCTTAAAAAAAATTTATTTTAATAAGCATTGAAATTTTTTCAAATGAAATTGGAAATATTGTTCAGAAGCTTTATGTCCCTTTAAATCGCTTACCGAAAACAAAGCACAAAGTAGTAATAGGGCCTTAATGAGACATACCCTTTTTATATTGTATCAAAGGCACCTAACTAATCTTTGATCTTTATAAAGTTTTCTATCCACAAAATAGTATTTTCACTAAAAATTAAACGTTAACTAAAGTCAAAATAATATCTCAAGTAAAACTGTTTCTTTGCATAATTACGCAATAATCAAATGCCAGAGCTTGTATTTAAATTGCAGTTCTTTGATGACAGAATTTATAGCGAACATTTTTAAAGATTTAATAAAGTTTTCTTAATATCTTTCTAAATTTATTCTTGTATTTTAAATTTTGTATAATATATTTTTATTTTTACAGGTACGTTCATTCAGAGATCAAATTATACAATATGGTACTGGTAAGCTTTTTAGATGTTCACTCGTGAACTTTGACCTTTTATATTAAACACATAAAAATACAATCTAAATAGAGCTGTATGATAGACTAGCTGCTCCGCGCGGTTTCTTCCCGTGGCTCCCGAGCTATCTAACACCGAAAGAATTTTGGAAATCGAACCAGTAGTTCCCGAGATTAGCGCTTTCAAACAAACAAACAAACTCTTCAGCTTTATAATATTAGTATAGATACGTAAAAATACAATATAACTAAATAGAGCTGTATGATAGATTAGTTAACTAGAAAGCACTTCAATTTTTATGAACAACAAGAAAGTTTACCGCAGCAATGGCAGTTGGCACATCAGTCCTTGTCAACAAAGTTTATCAGCCGCCCGTCTAACGGAATCGACCAAATGTGTTTATTGTGGCCCCAGAACGAAATGCCTTCACAAATATAAATCGCATTTGGGACCTGCACTATGCTGCACTCCCGGTACTAAGCTCTAGTGGCTAACTTCTAGAATCTGATGGAAACTATGGAAGAAACTTGCTCGTGTATTTTATTCAACGGAATTTTCAAAAGAATAAAGTTTGCTCTTATATTTGTTAGAACGAAGAAGCGTTTCGTATTGTCTAAGATAAGTATGCACTGTTACTCGAAAATTGTTTTAAATATTCACCGCTTCTCGTTTTAATTATTATTGACGTTATAACAATGAGTTGCTTGAAAGATAAAGCGAGTTCTTAAGTGATGAATAAAAATGTTTTAAAGGAAAAACCGCGTATCAAACAATGCCAAAAAAATCGATTATAGATCATAATTATGAGATTTATAACATGAACTAGATCTCCTTTGACAAAAGCCTCTTATTATCCCTAAAGAATCGTATACCTACGTAATAAACGGTTAGTAGGTAGGTATACCGAAATTAATACAAGTCCCGTCGTCCTTTAATATCTTTGAGACCAAGCTCTAGGTAATCCTGCTTAATAATGTCGAACACAATAGCTTAGATGCATCATTAAAAACGGTTTATCCTAGGTGAATATACTGCTTGGCTTCATACGTTTTGATCTTAATATCGCCGTGCCTAATACTGGCTCTAAACTCGTGTACAAACACAATGAAACTTTTAATTTAGAATTATGTTCCTTGTCTTCGTCGACATTAATACTCCATAATGTTCATAGTAGACTCCTAACGGTTAGGTTTAGGCAATATAGTCTTCCCTATGGTCAAGAATATCGTTAAAACTATGTTCATTATTCACTCCAGCGTATTCTGAAATGTTTGAAAGTTTAAGTGTTTATAATAATAAATACAATTTTATGCTCTTGTAAAAATAAAAGAACATAAAAACTTTGTTTTATATTTCCCTCGTTAATACTTGAAGATTTTTCTGTGAAGTTCATTTTAAGGACCATAGAATTAATTTAATACCTATCTCAACAATCGAAAGACTATAAATATAAAGCAATAAACACAACGTTGTAGAAAACACAAACATTGACCTGAGGAATATCGATTCTATAGGCCAGATAATTACCCATCGTTTGTAGTTTCGGATTACCATTACACGACGATTAGACTAAAGATCGGAATCTAAATCTTAGAGACCGCACGGTTCAGCCTCGGTTTGTAATCCTAAAGATTGAGTGTTTGGCGACAAACTCTATTACTCCAGCCCAAAAGCCTTATTGATAGCGCGAGATTTCAGCGGTTAGGAGCCAAGATACGTATAATCTCAGTCGTTTGTTCCAGAAACAAATTTAACGTAAGCCCTGAATGTATAATGAAGCTATTGAAATTATATGCCTCGTTTAGCAAATTTATTTGTAATATATAATTTTGTGCGCGCTGGTACCATTCATTTGCAAATGTAACGAATATTCGTCTAATTTTCAACTAACGGCAACCGAAATGATATTCGTTGTATTTCAATTGCGACATGGGAATTGTTTTATTCTTGTTATATCAACATATTTTTCCAATGCTATTATGGCTGTGTTATTGAAACGAAGTGTAAAATCCATACTTATATTATAAATGCGAAAGTAACTCTGTCTGTCTGTCTGTTACTCAATCACGCCTTAACTACTGAACCAATTTGCATGAAATTTGGTATAGATATATTTTGATACCTGAGAATGGACATGTTTTATCCCGGAAATCCCACGGGAACGGGAACTATGCGGGTTTTTCTTTGACTGCGCGGGCGAAGCCGCAGGTGGAAAGCTAGTTTAATATATCTATACTAATATTATAAAGAGGAAAGGTTTGTATGTATGTATGTATGGTTTTCACGCATAAACTACTGGACCTATTTTGATAAAATTTGGCACAGATAATCTTTAGACCCTGAGAAAGAACATAGGCTACCTTTTATTGCGAAATATGTACCACGGACGAAGCCGGGGCGGACCGGTAGTTTTGATATAATTTCATAGAACTGTTTTTAATTTCCGCCTCTTCTACTATTTCAATTCAATTTGAAGAAGATATCAATTTGATAGTTGCCAATGCTCAAACCGTCAGATAACATGCGCGGAACTAAGTCGGACGCGGGGAATTGTTTTCGTTAAATCTTTGCGTGTAAAGTAAACTAGAGAGTGCATAGAGATCTAGAGAGATGCCAATCGCTTGCGCTGAGTACGAAACCTGGTGTCTCATAAAAATTTACTACACGGCCGTACTACACGATCGAACGTTTTTGTTAGCTTTAGTATGTTCATTATACATTGCGGTATTCGAACTACGAGTTTGAATAGAGTCACGTACAGAAGAAGCATTGTAAACTATTTACATAAATTATTGTGACTGTCGTTCTGTCACATAATAAAACCAAGAATCACTCTACGTAATATTGTTTTTGAAATTTTAGTAAGAAAATCGTATAATTTCCAGTACTTACGCAAAAAACAGCATGTGTTCTCTTTTTGGGCATATTGCTGCGACACCGGCCCCGCCCCCTAACCATATCTCCCTTTAGTTTCTATGATCTGTGAGAGAGTGGTTGTTCCGCCTTTCATCCTCGTTCAGACGTAGCCGTGAAATGAAGATATAGCACGCATTAATCAAACTCGACTGTAATCCGATGGAATATTCCAATTCCCTTTTTTATCCGCCTTGTTCCCTTTCACATGATTTAAGCTTTCAAAAAAGATACAATAAAATGTGTCTCGATTTATTCGACGTTTAATTGGCAATAATGTGCGGGGTTGTGTTATTTAAATGATTTCGCAGAGCCAAACGGCCGATTCGCATTGATCTGTATTACACAGCTAATACTCGAATATATGGGATTTAAGTGGCGATTAATGAGTTTTAGCTAAACAGAGATGGCTTTGACATCCAGATTATTGCTGCCTAATATCGGATGTATAATTTCATATTCGTGTCAGGCAGAATCGATAGGCCGGTAATATCTGTTATGTTTAGCAACTATTATTATGCAATAGTAAGACATTGTTTTTCTAATAAATATTCCTATTTATCAATGAATTGGTAATATAATTGTTGTGTAGAATTCAAACATAGTTTTTTTGCAAAATCAACCTGTCGTAAATATAAATATATCGTAATCATAATATAAGACAGTCAAAATGAAGTAGATAATAAAACTAGTTTTTTTAGACCAAAAAATTATCATCAATCGCTATTCTATTAATGTTTTAATAGTTTCCTTTACAACTCAATTTGAAATTCAATTAAGTATTAAGCTTAACAGTCCACGTAAATACCGTTTATATATAGTACACCTATTCATTACATAGGTCAGAGGCAACTTTACGTGCCCTTTGTTGAAATGCCGCTATACCTAACGAGGTAACCTAGATTTCAATCTAAATCTTCTTTGCCCTAGGGAATAAATCTGATCAAACTGATTGAGCTCTTCCATGCTATACACAATTTAACGAATGGCCGTTTTCTTGTAAATAATATATTTGCATTTATACATCTTTACAAGTAGAAAATAAG
This sequence comes from Colias croceus, assembly GCF_905220415.1. Taxonomy (NCBI): domain Eukaryota; kingdom Metazoa; phylum Arthropoda; class Insecta; order Lepidoptera; family Pieridae; genus Colias; species Colias croceus. The sequence continues at coordinate 3,771,688 of NC_059541.1, read as the reverse complement.
AACATAGGTAACTATATAGGTTATTTCTACATGGAATAGTTAGTATCCCTAAAGCTTTATTAGTTCATGAAACTTACTAAGTTTGTTCGTGTGAGGAACTGAGGAGTAATGTTCTTAGCTTTGAATTTAATTTATTATAAACAATACGACCTAAAGATTATAATTGTATTAATAATAACAATTATTGTATGTAAAAAAGCGTAGAGTATTTTTTACAGATATTCAATATTTTAAAAAATTGTCCCACTAATTAAAAAGGTGTAACAATGACATGATAGGTGGCGTACTTAAAAGCTTTTAACGTGTAATTTGCATACGAAGTTATTAAACTGCAATAAAATTAAAATACATACCTACTAGTAAAGTGGACACTGGTAAATATAATAAAAACTTCATTTAATTTTGAGCTAAACGCCTTATTGGTCAGTAATGTTGGAAACCACATCGTTTATCCACCGTATGTATATTGCTCATTCCCCGCTATAATTACGCGATATCCTATTAATGAATAGTGAAATATAATGACACTATAATGAAGTTAAATTGGTTTAATTTCGTGAACATCAATTAGTATGAGGGTAGGTAAATTGTAATTTACGTCAAACGCGACTGGAATTGCGTGCGCATTAGATTAACGTTCAATAACTTTAGACACGCCTAAAATACGGTAGCACAGGAGCTAATAGATTCTCATTAAATATACAATCTATTTTTAGTAACGCAACCAATTTTAAATGAAATTCAGTTTTTGTACTATAAAGACTCGATTAATAGGTAACACATTGAAAACATTGAACACACATGGCATTTTATCAGTTCTCATATACCACTTACCATATACCTAGTATCTGAGAACTTAATTTGCTTAATTTTATTTATTTATTTATTTAACACTTAATTAATAGTACAAATAGGAAACCTTAGAATTACTTACAGCTAAAAACAGAGTACAACTAACTTGGCGGCCTTATCACTAAGTAGTGATCTCTACTTTAAGTATGGACGAACTCCAGTTTATTCTTATGATAGGTCATAGAACGCTAAAGATAGGTAAGAAAGCAAATACCTATAGCATATAAGCAGCTGTCTTCGAATAAACAACAACTTGATGGCCCTTAAATTTCGTATACCATCTATTCTTAAAGTGCATAAAACAATCAGATAGGATTACAGCTCCATTTACGGAATTAAAAAGTAAAGAAGGGATTTCCAAACATGCAAATTTAGAAAAGGGTTTGACATTTTATCTAAAAATAGGGATTGTTTCATTTAAATCGGTGCAATGTAAAACAAACGTCTGCTCTTCATTATCAAATAATCAATTACTATTGATAATTATATATACCTACTTAATTAAAGCAATTCGCACAATAATTACGTCTGTCTTCAGCGAAATATACCTATTCTTTCAACAATATTTATAGAGGTGAAGAAACCCTGGAAGGAATAACAATTATAACTTACCTAGTCAATTTAGAGCATTTTTTATTCGCTAATATTTAACAAGATAACTACTACTATATCAAATCAATGAATGGGCGAATATATCTACCATGGCTTTCTGCTAATTGAAGCTATACTTCAACACTACAGGTACCATTAATTTATTATGAAACCTTATATACCAAGCAGCTATCAATATCACTTGTAAATTATCAAAACGCACTACCATTTATATTGTTGGATTATCTATATACAATTATTCATCGTGTGTAAAAAAATACGATTGTAAAAGCACTTATTAATATGTTTTAAAAGCATCATCACTGATTGATTGTAGTTTAAATTATAATGAAATTATGTTACTTAATTATCAATTATCTAGGAACAAAACTAACAAACTAAAACAACAAAAATCTAATCAGATGTTAATTAATTATTGGTTTAATATAATTATCTAGCATAGACAACCTCGATCTGACCTAATTTAGCCTAAATGATACCGTAATTCATAATAAAACAATTTAAACCAAACATTATGTTAACGTTTGTTTTCTCATTACCGCTTTCAACTAATAATAAACAACAAATATTTCTCTCGTAATTACGATAATATACTAAATTGAATCCAACACGTGTTTATTGAAACAATGATTTATTGCATTAGTATTGTAAACAAAATTAAATGCAGTGCTCTAACAATATACATTTGAATTTTATTTCTAACTACTATTCATCGCACGTAACATAATTTTTATAATAATTTGTGAACAATTGAATTGTGTTGGCGTCATGTCATATTCGTTTGTTCGTTAAAATGACATGAAACCAAATATAAGCGAGGAATGAATCGCTTCATTAATAGTCTATATATTTTTAAGGAATCAGAAACATTATTGGATATCAGACAAAATCGAAAAATATTATCGTCTCTATCTCATCGTATTGAATACAGATGTTATAGTCGAGCCAATTTAATAGGCAACATTTGACATCTATCAATTTTATCTTCGTAGAGAAGTAACCTGCTTAAAAACATCGATTAAAGTGTATTAATCGATACGGATTTGAAACATTTGTCAATCGAATTTATTAATTTATGATGATTTTTATTCACAAGTAATCAATGCATTCGATTCTAGATGTCAGATTTCGATTTTTAGAGTAACGTCTCTAGTATTTAAAAAGAAAAAAGGTTTATTGACACAAAATTGTAGCGACGTCAGTTCTTCAATTCAGAAATTGTTTATTATGTTTAGGATGGTTTATCAGTAAAATGAAATCTTAAAATTACTTGTATCGGTCCTTATTATTATAAATATGTAATCGTAATTGAAAAAAGTTAAGCAAATGTGCAGTTCTAACAAAACGAAATATCATGTTATTCTATGTCGTCGTTACTAGGTTACGTTGTTGAATTTTGTTGAACTGTCAAATGTTGCCTATTAAAATGGCTCTACTATAATACAAGGAAATAAGATGTATTTTATGCGAGCTTTATTAAAATATAAAAATAAACTGACACAATTAAAGATTAAGAAATCTCTCACGTGTATAGTACACGTGTTCCTTACAAAAAAATGTATGAAGTTTAAATTTACACAAAAAAGTAACAAGCATTTGAACAATGCGTCTATTTCTATATAAGTAAACAGTTGAGAATTGTTGGTTCATTAGGACTTTACGCTTTGTCTTATAGCAGCTGCACGAATAACACTAACGATAACTTGTTAATAATAAAATATCAAAGCTTTTTGAGCTATAATTTCATGATCAGTAGAAAATAGATAATTCGTGTGAATAAACAAAAAAATAAAATTAATGTTTGCATTTATTATGTCTTTCATCTCCTTGTTTGCGACCACGTCTAGTATTATTTTATCTTGAACTAGCTTTCCGCCCGCGGCTTCGCCCGCTTTGTCTAAAACATAATGAATTATATACTAAAACCTCTTGAATCACTCTATCTATTACAAAAAACCGCATCAAAATGCGATGTGTAGTTTTAAAGATTTAAGCATATAAAGGGACATAGGGACAGAGAAAGCGACTTTGTTTTATACTATGTAGTGATAACATATTAAAGTTAATAGAGTATATTTTAAAACAAAATAAATAAATGTAAAATATACTTATCTCCACCATTAAATATATTTTGTTTCATTATAAAGTCCATGTACGTATTACCTTATCACAGATCGAATCGTTGTTTGGCTTTCATTACCAGTTTTCAGGTTTTCCCGCAAAAGTCAAACATCGTAAAGCGAATCGGACTTCGGGCAAACAACTCATTGTCCAGTCGATACGAGATTTGCACTAATGGGCAGGAGCGATTAACACGGCTTTGTATGTATACTGTGTAATCACTCAGAACCGATACATAGGATGTGACCGTAGCTCCTATTAGGCTGCGTTTCCACTAGCGATGTGCGAGGATGCATAGTGAAAGTTTTGTTTTAAATAACCATTTCCGTCGCTTCGTCCCGTCGCTTCGTCGTCGGTCAGCACATGTCTGGTGGAAGCGATACTATTGGTCATTTAGAATCACAAGTCGTAATGCATCCTCGCACAATTCTGGTCAAAATGCACCCTAATACTCCAATAGTTGCGAATCACGTAGTTATCAATTACCTTAACGTATGAGGACGCTTTATTATTACCCGTTAGCATTGTTATGTTATTCTCGAAGATGTAAACGAAGATATAAGTGCAGTTTCGAAATACCGTTAGGGTTATCTCCATATACGATACTCCATAGATATCTATTGAATAACAAATGTTATTAATTAGGTATATGAAATGCGTATCACTTCGTTATTTCTATACTCAAACCTATTCTATATAATTAGAACAATAATTATTAATCCAACATTTGTCGTTCCCATAGCAAATGCAGTTCAAAACAGTCCCCATAATTCTTACATTTAATTAACTAGTATTACCGTACCGTGCTGCGTGCATGTACATCAAACATGCTGTAAATGTAATCGCTTTACGTTGAACATATTATTGTGACTGTAAACTAGGCGACACTCGTTAAACAGATTCTCTTGTAATGCATGTATGTTCTAGTAGTGCAATGTTAAATTCGAACACTGTTATGGTTTTTCATGTAGAACATAATTACATTTTAAGTTTAGATTAAGTACATAATATATGTTTAATTTATTCATCACTAGCTTTCGGCTTGCGACTTCGACCGCGCAGTCAAAGAAAAATTTCCGGGATAAAACCAATATTCTATGTCCCGGGGTAAAAAGTAGCTTATGTCCTTTCTCGGGTATCAAAATATCTCTATACCAAATTTCATGCAAATTGGTTCAGTAGTTAAGGCGTGATTGAGTAACAGACAGACAGACAGAGTTACTTTCGCATTTATAATATTAGTATGGATTATATTAACATTAGACTAACTCATGTCATGACATGTCATGACATGTCATGTCATGCTTGCTCGACCACATAATTCACGGAACTAAAAAATATGAATACGAAACGCGCCTTACAATGTATAATTTATCTTATTAGACTAAAGTTGTAGTACGAATAGTCGCGAAGTAAGAAAAATCTTCCAGTCTACGTTATGTCCGGAAATTAATCACTTGCTCCATAGAATATACGTGCGTATGTTGATAAATGTAAATCAACGATAATTTATTCGAACCGAGCATCGACGGTAGCATTCAAAATGCAATTTATTTAAGCGAGTAAGTAATATACTACATGCAAATGATCCAACATGCCAATTGAAATGCGGGCTACATTCTAACTCCTCTTTCATAACCGGTTAATGCTGGATTTCATAAAATGGAACGACATTTTATGTCCATTTTTCACGTAAACTCAATGGGATAAAGAACAAACATCAACATTGAGTGGGTTTGAGTCGTTTAGAAATGGGAAGGTCTGTGCCGTGATTTCACATATTATTATACGCTGAGTGTGCGTTGGATCGTGACAAATATTTAATTGACCGTGTAAGTAATCATATTATATTAGAAGCAGATTAGACTACGAAATGTTAGAAATTATTTTCCAAAATTATAAGAATATATGCAGTGAAGAAGCACAACATTTTAAATTAACAAACACGTGTGCCTGAAAACTTAACGTCAGTTCATAATATTATAAAAGTAATCCTTGCATTACTTAATTAATATTTGAGATTGTAAGGAATAATGGCTTTTACCTTTATTACTCCAGATTCTTGAATGAACGTAATACTTTATGTTAATAATTATCCGAATATAACATCGCTAAAAATACTTCCGAACGTATAATCACAGACGGAATTAATACGAAAATTACGAATTTAATTAATTACAGGATTGAATCTCAAGTTATTATTGAAAAGTAATTCGCTTCTGTTTCATCCTCTCTGATTTCAAAAGCTAATGAAAATTCAATTATATTAATTAAAGTCATTTATGAGGCGTCGCAGTAACGAGAGGTGTTTTACGACTTTGATATTTAAATGGAAATAAACTTTGTTCGCAAGAACGGTAAGGTTCTTGTTATTGATTAATGAGCTTTATTGCTTTTTAACTAAGTGGAAATTGGCATTACATTATTAGTATAGTTATGTAACATATCATAACAATGATGGGCTATTTCCCGGAGGAGTGTCGCTCAACTCGAGGATCGGAATCAACACCGCAGGCTATGTTCAAGTTAGACCGCTACAGTAATGGGGTAATTTGGTATAGTTATAGACGTAGAAATAATGTTTATATTAAAATCAAACGCACATAAACAGATATGTTTACGAAGAGCTTATAAACGTAGTAAAGCACTGGTTTAGTTTAAACGAATCTTATTCATAAATAATTATTATAATAACTCAAACATTTATTCATTCGACTAGTCTTTAGAAGCGCTTTTGAATCGTCAAAATTCATTATTTAACATTCATCACTAGTTCGGAAAGTTTATACAGAAAAATTACTGCAAGAAAGTCTGTAGTGTATCTAAAACAATCTTATATAAAAAAATAATACCTTATATTTAATACCTACTTGGTTTTAAGTTCATACAATAAAATCCATTACGAAGCCCTACAGTGTCGCTATTAGGATATTGTATGTCACACGTGTAACATGAGCCCATTCCTAAAAGCCTAAATGAATTCTAAACACGCTTGAAAAGTTGAAAGTGAAAATTCGCATGAAAAATGACCGACAAGGTATGAAATATACCGTTATATTCGAATATACGAAAGATGAATCGTTTGAAAGAGATTTCATTAAATAATATGTTAAACAAATAAAACATGGTTCTTTAAAATAAGCTATTTCCTTGGAATACTCACAAATATGAGAATATAATAATAAAACTTCGGGAAACCAGCGGAAAATAATAATCTAAACTGCATTTATAGGTCTTTAAGAACCGAACGTGGAGTCGTTCCACAGAGAATTTGTTCAAAAGAAAATAAAGAGTAAACTGATATGGAATAAGGAGAACCTATCAATTATACATGATTGATCTAATCAAAATCCTTAACGGCAATAATAATGCCATTGTTTTGTTGGTTGCGTGTAAAAAGTATTGCTTTTAGACGTAAGAGCGGCCTTTTATGTTCCTAATGCAGCCATTAGCGGCATCATTGTTGCCAAGTTCTTATCAAATGCCGCCGATTTGAAAATAATATGCGATGGAAACGCTCAAGTATTGACATGTGGGTAATAGGCTATATTGGAACCGACAGCGACATTCGTATACTTTTATCTTTTTGTTACAGATTTTTTGTACGATACGTTTCGGCGAACTTCTCTCAATATATTCAATAATAAACTTTTCTTATACATTGTGTATATAATTATGTTTAAGGCGCTTTAATATTATTTCTTATAAATTCATTGTATCAAATTTTAAACGACCCTATTTTAGTTGCGTTACATGAAAATATTAATAACCTATTTCCGTATTAAGTGGATAAAGGTCATAAGGTTCTGTCTCATGTATTGGAACGTCAATTAAGAATAATTTCTACGAATCCATTCGATATTCTGTGTCAAAATATACAGTAGAATACAGAACGAAATGTTGATCGTTATTTCACGTATAAAACATTCAAATATTCAGGAAATCGAAAGTCTAGAAAGCCGTGCCAATTACCGCCACCCCTCCTGTTGACCTGGATCTATGACCTCGCTTCTAAGCCAGGAGTAATCACGAGTGCTACGTACATAATCCAGGTAGACTACAGAATAGAATCAAAATGAACCTATATTACCTTTTGGTTTGAAGCTAATATAGTTTTAACAAAGGACGATCGTGCTTTGGTCTAAAATAAAAATATGCTTCGAATTGAAACCTCTTTTTGGAAGGTCAGGTAAAAATACCCAGTTATAACAAAAATTACTCAAACCTTTATTTATTCCTTCTTCTTCTAGAAGCACTCTCGAATCGCCATAACATAAGTTAATATTTATCATTTAGGTACAGTCACGAGCAATAATATATGCCTAGGGGGCGATGTGCAAAAATATCTGTCACTAGAATAAATTCAATAATATCGGTCCGCCCGTATACAGCAAAAATATCTGACATTAGTAGGCAACATAATAAAGTGGCATCAAAATAATGTGACGAAAATGTACAGCAAATAATTGTGACAACCTCTCACGGCATAAATATGTGACATCAACTAGGTGGCAATAATATCTGACACAATTTCATATTTCTGTATTTTGCATCGATTCCTCACGAAAAGCATAAATATGTGACATCAACTAGGAAGCAATAATATCTGACACAATTTCATATTTCTGTATTTTGCATCGATTCCTCACACAAAGCATAAATATGTGACACAAACTAGGTGGCAATAATATCTGACACAATTTCATATTTCTGTATTTTGCATCGATTCCTCACGAAAAGCATAAATATGTGACATCAACTAGGAAGCAATAATATCTGACACAATTTCATATTTCTGTATTTTGCATCGATTCCTGACACAAAGCATAAATATGTGACACAAACTAGGTGGCAATAATATCTGACACAATTTCATATTTCTGTATTTTGCATCGATTCCTCACACAAAGCATAAATATGTGACACCAACTAGGTGGCAATAACATCTGACACAATTTTATATTTCTGTATTTTGCATCGATTCCTGACACAAAGCATAAATATGTGACATCAACTAGGAAGCAATAATATCTGACACAATTTTATTTTCAATTTAATATTGAATTAATACAAAATATAAATTTTATTTTAACTACGTTGTTTTAAAACATTATTACCATATTAATTAATATGTGCCGTCGTTGTATACTACATATTGTATGTCTAGATATTATATCCTACTAGCTTAACACCCACGGCTTCGCCCGCGTTTTCAAAGAAAAACCCGCATAGTTTCCGTTCCTGTAGGATTTCTAGGATAAAAGCTCTCATAAGCGTTAATCCAAGGTACCTTCTATGTGTGTGCCAAATTCCATTGTTTTGCCTTTTATTTGTGTGAAAGAGTAACAAACATCCTTACATGATACGAACTTTCGCATTTATAATATTAGAAGGATATCATATCATGAGTCATGACAAAATTAAAGTATTCATATAGGTACTTATATGAATACCCACTTGGGTAGATCTATTTTATTTGAAGGTTCAGTGTAACCTTCGTGTATTATTTAGAAATTGTTTTGTTATATTTGACGTTAGCGGCGTTTGACACCTTTGACACGATTGCTCCGTTATTCATTTTCTTTTACCTATAATATTGCTATTATTTTATTGAGTATCGAAAATTATGGCAAGTTAACATATTTCATTTAAATAAATTATCGTAATTTCATTTAAATAAAAAATATTTACAAAATATAATGTGTCTTTTGTTCATATTCTTGCCCCAGCAAAATACAAAACACTAATTCAATAAAAAACGTTTGACCTTTTTAAAATCCTATCCTATCTTATCCTACTAGTCCTACTATAATCCTACTTCCTATCCTACTAATCTATTATTATAAATGCGAAAGTTTGTGAGGATGTGTATGTGTGTGTTTGTTACTCTTTCACGCAAATACTACTGAACCGATTACAATGAAATTTAGCAGACATATAAAGAGTAATTTGGGTTAACAAATAGGATAGGTTTTATCCCAAAAATCCTACGGGAACGGATACTATGCGGTATTTCTGTGAAAACGCAGGCGAAGCCGCGGGCGGAAAGCTAGTGTCACATATTTATGCTTTTTGTGAGGAATCAATTATATTTTACAATACAGAAATATAAAATTGTGTCAGATATTATTGCCTCCTAGGTGACGTCACATATTTATGCTTCGAGAGGTTATCACAATTATTTGCTGTAACATTTTCGTCACATAATTTTGATGCCACTTTATTATGTTGCCTACTAATGTCAGATATTTTTGCTGTATACGGGCAGACAGATATTATTGAACCCGTTCTTATGACAGATATTTTTGCTAATCTGCAAATGGTAATATATTTATGCTTCTGACTGTACCACCAGTTCGGAAAGCTGTTTACTACAGAAAAGAGCCTGAAAGAAACGGCCTAGTAGCATTTATAGTATGTAGTAGTAATGTAAATATGCATAAAATTAAACAAAGAAAATTATTTAATTATATTTTAGTGACAACCGTTGTCAGACCCTTCTACCTGACTACGTTCTACATCCCCAAATTAAAGGTTTTGGCCCACAGGGAACGCGTCAGACCTCTCGAGTCAAAATCAATAAAACCATGTTACCTAACACTGTAGGTACAAGATAATATTTGATATAGTCCAAGTTTGAAGATGGATCCATGCATTGTATATTGTCGAGAGACTAGGAAATAATAGGGAAGTTGGAAGCTCGAGTTAAATTTTAACACCTCAATTAATGTTTGGGACTCCTCACTCAGCATTAAAACTTGTGTATAAGTTTTAAGAGATACACATAATCTTTAGAGTATTTCAGTTACAATGAGTATTCAATGAAATACGAATAAGAGATACATTTGAATTTCAAAGAAAGATGCACAAATGGAAAGTACAGTCACGAGCAATAATATATGCCTAGGGGGCGATGTGCAAAAATATCTGTCACTAGAATAAATTCAATAATATCGGTCCGCCCGTATACAGCAAAAATATCTGACATTAGTAGGCAACATAATAAAGTGGCATCAAAATAATGTGACGAAAATGTACAGCAAATAATTGTGACAACCTCTCACGGCATAAATATGTGACATCAACTAGGTGGCAATAATATCTGACACAATTTCATATTTCTGTATTTTGCATCGATTCCTCACGAAAAGCATAAATATGTGACATCAACTAGGAAGCAATAATATCTGACACAATTTCATATTTCTGTATTTTGCATCGATTCCTCACACAAAGCATAAATATGTGACACAAACTAGGTGGCAATAATATCTGACACAATTTCATATTTCTGTATTTTGCATCGATTCCTCACGAAAAGCATAAATATGTGACATCAACTAGGAAGCAATAATATCTGACACAATTTCATATTTCTGTATTTTGCATCGATTCCTGACACAAAGCATAAATATGTGACACAAACTAGGTGGCAATAATATCTGACACAATTTCATATTTCTGTATTTTGCATCGATTCCTCACACAAAGCATAAATATGTGACACCAACTAGGTGGCAATAACATCTGACACAATTTTATATTTCTGTATTTTGCATCGATTCCTGACACAAAGCATAAATATGTGACATCAACTAGGAAGCAATAATATCTGACACAATTTTATTTTCAATTTAATATTGAATTAATACAAAATATAAATTTTATTTTAACTACGTTGTTTTAAAACATTATTACCATATTAATTAATATGTGCCGTCGTTGTATACTACATATTGTATGTCTAGATATTATATCCTACTAGCTTAACACCCACGGCTTCGCCCGCGTTTTCAAAGAAAAACCCGCATAGTTTCCGTTCCTGTAGGATTTCTAGGATAAAAGCTCTCATAAGCGTTAATCCAAGGTACCTTCTATGTGTGTGCCAAATTCCATTGTTTTGCCTTTTATTTGTGTGAAAGAGTAACAAACATCCTTACATGATACGAACTTTCGCATTTATAATATTAGAAGGATATCATATCATGAGTCATGACAAAATTAAAGTATTCATATAGGTACTTATATGAATACCCACTTGGGTAGATCTATTTTATTTGAAGGTTCAGTGTAACCTTCGTGTATTATTTAGAAATTGTTTTGTTATATTTGACGTTAGCGGCGTTTGACACCTTTGACACGATTGCTCCGTTATTCATTTTCTTTTACCTATAATATTGCTATTATTTTATTGAGTATCGAAAATTATGGCAAGTTAACATATTTCATTTAAATAAATTATCGTAATTTCATTTAAATAAAAAATATTTACAAAATATAATGTGTCTTTTGTTCATATTCTTGCCCCAGCAAAATACAAAACACTAATTCAATAAAAAACGTTTGACCTTTTTAAAATCCTATCCTATCTTATCCTACTAGTCCTACTATAATCCTACTTCCTATCCTACTAATCTATTATTATAAATGCGAAAGTTTGTGAGGATGTGTATGTGTGTGTTTGTTACTCTTTCACGCAAATACTACTGAACCGATTACAATGAAATTTAGCAGACATATAAAGAGTAATTTGGGTTAACAAATAGGATAGGTTTTATCCCAAAAATCCTACGGGAACGGATACTATGCGGTATTTCTGTGAAAACGCAGGCGAAGCCGCGGGCGGAAAGCTAGTGTCACATATTTATGCTTTTTGTGAGGAATCAATTATATTTTACAATACAGAAATATAAAATTGTGTCAGATATTATTGCCTCCTAGGTGACGTCACATATTTATGCTTCGAGAGGTTATCACAATTATTTGCTGTAACATTTTCGTCACATAATTTTGATGCCACTTTATTATGTTGCCTACTAATGTCAGATATTTTTGCTGTATACGGGCAGACAGATATTATTGAACCCGTTCTTATGACAGATATTTTTGCTAATCTGCAAATGGTAATATATTTATGCTTCTGACTGTACCTACCTACATTATACGAAAATAATTCTAGATGCACTTTGAAAGAAAACTGATTCTTAGAAAATAAAATATGCTTTATCAATATGATATTACAATTAATATCATTATGCTAAAAAGTAAGTTTATTTGAACATCTTGGCATCGTTGTTTTAACTGAATTCAAAAAATATAAAATTTCGCAATACAAATGAATACATTCTATAAATACGACAAATGAAATGATAATTGCAATCAGACGACATTAATTCTGTTTTATGAGCCCTGTGTCGTGATTACAATATAATGTTATAAACATGAGTATAATTATTAGAATCTATAAAATATTAATGAAGATCAACGTCAAGCTAAAATTGAAATTTAATTTCATCGTCCATTGAGAGCGCCGATCAGAATAGGCGATAATGACGATGCTCTTAGACTTCATTGTTATGTAGTTGTCACGCTTCTCCTCCTGAGACTTAAAAAGAAAGAGGCATATTAGGTTTATATTAAGCGTAAAACAAATTTCCCTCGAACACAGCGCCAATTTAGATTTCCTCAATCTTTTAGATTTAACGTCAAGCTGTCCAATTTAACTTCCTAATTTAAAATTATTTTTCATCGCGGATGGAGTATAAGGTGGGGTAAAATGAAATCACCATTAAAGGTCGGAGAAAGTACTTCGGCGCTTTATCGGAAACAGCCTCAACGGTGACTTTTGGGCCCCAAATTGACATGAATATTTATGAGAGGCACTTCTTTCGCGCTTCGCAGCTGAAACCTGACTTAGATGGCTGATGGACTTTTTTACAAGATTACAATCAATTAATACGCTGTTTGATTTTACATTTTTCTCTGGCCTTAGATGCCAATAGGGTGCCAAAATTAAATTGTGAATTCTGCCAAATTTCTTGAAAAGGTTAATATATATTATTTAACACTATTTACAGGATTGGATTTATTATGTATAAAACTAACTCCACCATTCAAATCAATTCAGAGAATCAGCAGTATCGTTATATTATTCACTTGCGAAAATGAAGGGTATATTTGCTTAACCCTCAACAAATCAACATAACCTTCTATGTGATTTTCCATTCTCGCAAACTTCGAAACATTAGTGAGCCTACATTTTATACACAAAGGCGCATTTATAAACTGAATAAGTAATGTCCCTTGGCATCAAGACGTTGAAAATAAAACGTTTTCGAGGCGATTGTCTTTTTCCAGAAATGGGTTAAGGAGGGTCGCTACTATTATCACATCTATTTCAATGACCATTTCGCTTGTCGTGCAGACAATTGATTATCTTTGAGCGAGGGTAGGGCTAGATTCGTAGGTATTATGGGAGCGTGTTATGATAATTTATTTGGGAACGTATTTTTTGGCAGATTTTCTTGTGGTTTTCTTCATAAACAAATTGCTTTTACTACACACAACTAGTTAGTTTGTTTCCTTTCAAGTTAATTCCTAAAAACATTTATCAACATGTAATCATCCCACATTTATCTAATTTTCTACTGTATCCCACATTCGACATTTACTTCCGAGCTGTTAAAGTCAATTATCAGGTAAATTGTCCAAATACCGTCATGAACTAAAAATAAATCATTGAAACTAGTAAACCGGTAGGAATTATTAATAAGCTTATCTATGTTCGAAGTTCATTTCATTACATTAATGCGAGTTGATCTCATGTTTGGGAATATAATCCGAAGCAATATTATAATTATCAAGATTACAGCAACCGAAGAGCTCTTGACGGGCCCGTGTTTGCTGTGCAAATGTTGTCTTTGTTGTGATGTCTCCCCATATATAGCACTTCGCGATTGTTTGATGAATCTAATTCGGTTCCGTGTTAATGACTTAATGTGACATCGTATAGGTTCAGCTAATTCTTGGTAAAGAAACATTGATACACAATCGTGTAATCTAATACACAGAAATTATTAATCGGTTATGTAAGTGCAATGATATACTTCAGGTACGTGGCATTGTGTTAGCAAAAAAAATATTAATTCAAAACTATTTACGTAAACGATGTCCTTATATTGAATACTACATTCGTAACTTAAGATTTTTCACAAATAACATCATTATTAAAAAATTCGCGGAACCCTTTAAAAATTCTTCAAACAGTAATATTAAGCGGGATTATTCACCGCTGTATCCACATTCTTTGTGCATTGAATAAATTTCGCTGCCATAAAACGGGACTCGTTCCCGATCGCGACCGATGTGCATTTGTGAACAGATCGATGGAAATCGAGTAATAAAAGAATTGGCGGAACGTTGAATTTTCCCCACTTCCTTTGAATAATGAGATTGTTGACGTGAATTCCGTATTATGTGATACTCTTACCGTGCGATGTGACCTGAATGTTATGGCAACCGTTCGAAGGCAACATTTCTTCGACTACTTAAACAGACCGTTTGCATTCAAAGTGCTGTTAACGTCTCTTTCAGAGAAACAATGGCCCATCCATACTTTTTAATCATTTCGGCATGTTAAAGCAACGTAATTGACTATTAAAACTTATATGTAAGTGAATTAATTAGCAATGATTTTGAAAGATACAAGAGACGACCATATAACGTTTTTGGGTTATTACTTCAACCCTATTATAAAAAGAATTTCTGTCAAGAAATAGTGATTATTTCATTCGGGGAACGTAGCCAGTAATTAATTTTGTTACGAATAAAACTGACGCCAAAAACAAAACATCATTTGCCACGGGCGAATCATAAACAATCTCGGGCAAATTGAAATAGAGCGTTCATTATACTGTATGATAACTAAAAAAGGAAGATGAATTACTCTCTGCGATTTCGGCGCGACGTAATTGTTTAAAACCTCCATTTTCCCATTAAGGACGTATTAAGAGTTGCTGTATAACAAAAAGCTCTCAACCGCGAGCACATTTGTTAAGATGTAAATTTATTCTCGGGAACAAAGACCGCCGTCTACAGTCAATGGTTACACAAAAACTATTCGAGTTTAATGGCAAGAGAATATGTGGCATTATCTTGGGAATTCTCCTCGGCATTACTTTGAAGGAGCGTAGTTGTTCGTTCTCATTAATAGAATTATGTAAGAGCAAAACTGAAATGCAATTAACTGTTCAAGTGGATGAATTGGAAATCGAATAATAACAGAATATTTTAGTGTTTGCTTTGCATTGCATTTTCATTCTATTTACTAAGTGCATGCATTATATCGACGGTGAAATAAGATCCTATTTGCTTTTATCGCACGATGTAACGTAAATAACTATTTCATACCTATTGACGATAACGTTTGTATGCAAACTTTTCTAGTATTTATAAAAGCATTGGCGTATTCTATAATGTGAAATGCCTACTGTAATTTTCTACGCGATGTATATAAATATATAGATAACTAAATTGTGAATGAATAATAAATGAGGTACAATATACTACCTACATACATTTCCGGAATTACTTTAAGTTCATTAATATAAATTAAGTTGAAACAATCTTACATTATAATATTTAACAAGAAATGACGTAACATAAAATCTTATGATTAGTCCTTTAGAAATTGCCGGGGCTTCTAAAAATCTCGAATTATTTACATAATAACGAGCGCTGAAGATATTAACATCGCTAACAAAAAGGTTCTTCGTTATATTATGTTCTCCATAGGTAGGTACTATGATAATCGCGAAAATAAACAGTGTTCAAAAATTCCCTTTAAACTTTAACATAGAAGGAATTATTAATTAACCTTTTTTATTTAAAAATACGCGTAGGTACCTACAGTGGAAATAGTTTGAATAAACTGCTGAGCTAATTTAATTTAACGTTACTTTAAAGTCTCTCCAATTAGGTACATAATATTGAAGCGTAGGGCACCGACTGCAAGGTTTCAGAAAAGCATGCACCGAACATCTATTAAACAACGAACAGTCGAAATATACGAAATGCACAATGAAACGAGGGTGCTCACGAGGCGGTAGGCACCGCAGACGTGTGCCGTTTCCATTCCCGACGTTTTGTCTTTTGTTTCTTGCGAGAACAACATCCTCTTTGTCTAAACCCAAGCTGTTTGTGGCACATGCAAATATTTACCTAGCCGAGGTTTCAGCTTTGACGTCCCTACATAATTTCCTGACTTCACAACCTTTGGCCTCTCGCCACGGATTCGTAGCCCGTTTTAAATATTAATCACACCGTTGCTTTTTCACTTGCTCTTTCTTTGCTCTATGTTTTTTGTTTGAGAAAATATTGACGCCGTCTATAGCTCGAGATGTAAACAGTGCATTGTTTTATTTCATGTTTATGTTATTTAATTAACGACTTGTTCTTGCTTTGCTGTTTGAATTTTCTTTCAGATTGTAGTGGAATTTTCTATTGCAATTAACGACTTACTTCATTAACTACCTACAGTTTTTTTTTACGTTTGAAAAATACAAACATTCTGGGATATTTTCAATAAATTGCTAGCATTTATGCGAATGAAAATAAATCATGGGTCGCTCGAACCTTTCAGGAAGATGAAATTCCTCTCAATATCAGATCCCATAGATAAAGGGTATGAATAGTATGGTATGTGTTGGTATTAAATATTGCTTACAAAAGAACCTTTTTCATGATTACGTCTTTACGCTCTTATTATTTTTCTGAACATAAGAATTTTCATTTAAAAAATGAGACTAAAAATGACTTGTTAATTCTTAACTTTTGTAAACAGAAGTAATACGCAGGCCAGCTTTTTAAGAAATTATTGAAAATTGTTTTTGATATTTTGAAAGAAATTATTTAATATCGTTTTTTATTTTGAAAGATGTTTCAATCCTCAAGCGTTATGAAGTTTGAAACCGATTGAAACATAAACTAATTAAAAGCGAGTTAAAAGCTGACAAAATTCTCACTAACAAAAACCGCATAGATGTACAGTGTACACTGTACACCTACCTCTATCGAGTTTTCAATTTACCAAAAATTGATACAGCGCTCGCGGTAAAGTGTTATAATCCGAGCCATTTTCATCTCCGTTGTTTCTTCAGTCCCCTTTATATTCATGGTGTGGTTTGAACAAAAGTTTCGTGATATCAAACTTTTCACTTACACCTTACCCGGTGCTTGTGGTCCTTTGTAAATGTGTCAAGTTTGAAACTAATTTTTGATAGAATTATAGGTACCTACGGTATGGAATCTTCGATATCATTATATATTATACTAGCGGTCCGCCCCGGCTTCGCCCGTGGTACATGTTTACGTTTTCTCTACATAAGATCCATCCTCGTACTTCAAGAAATATAATAAAAAAAGAATTATCGAAATCGGTTCAGCCGTTCTCGAGTTGTGCGCTTACCAACACATTTTGCGATTCATTTTTATATATAAGAAGAAGATTATGAAGCATGTCACGTTAGACAAATTTTATTATTGAATATTGAAATATTTTTACAATATTCTGGTTAAACTTTATGATGACCACGACCGTTCCGATAAGAGTGATATGACGAAGAAGAACATTCTGGTGCTTAAGTAGGATTTATAATATTTAAATAATTTAGTAGATAAATGGATAAAAACTACACTCAACAACGACTAGGTACTAACTATATTTCCTTCGCGCTATGCCATTGTTTTTTAACAGGTCATATATAATATACAAACGCATACTTGAGTCTCTCAGTAAGATGAAATTCCTATTCAACCCCCGATATGATCAAATAACTCACTGCCCTCGGTTATAGCAACCCGGCGAAAGCTGTATAAACAAGTTTACTAAACAAATTGCAATGATATATGAGAAATGTTTCCAGGGGTTACATAAATGTGCATTTTTGCATATATTTATATGCAAATAACTAAATTTTATTGTATTTTTATATGGTAGTATCCAAATGTAAAATTGATTGTTAAGATAAGAAATCCTAACTATTTCATTCAATATTTTGTACTTTGCTAATGAAACTAAACATTGTGATGACGTCACATCGCTAATGAATACATTGTTTTTTAGGGAGATTGTTTAGATGCCTTGAAATTTCCAAACGTATCTGGGGGCAGCAATAAAATATATGACACTTAAATAAAGCATACACATTTTCACCCACGCATACGAATGTTGTTACGCGTCAATGTGTGTAGTACAATACATTATTTTGGATGAAAGTGCGGGAAGAATATGTACTCTAAGTGTCGCGGCTTAATATATAATATAATCCCCCACATTGCCTCACTCATCACAGCTTTTTTGTCACCAATGATTGATGGATGCTAAGCCAGTGCCTGCGTCGACAATATTGACATGACATCGAATCCTTCATACTTAGCCGAATTTCAGACGTCTCGTGAATCCGAGATACCCCTGTCACTGTCTTTAAGTGCCCTATTTTCGACAAGTTCGCGCATCGATTTATTGCTATTTGTGTATGAGCGGAATATACGGGCTGTCGTGTCTAAATTTGCATAGTTAAGCTCTTCAAATATGAACTATTTCTTGGATATATTTGACGGCGAATTGAGCAGAATTAATATTGGGTTATGTGTACACAGTGTGTAGGATTACTTCATTATTAAATTATTCAGCTGTATCAGATTAAACTTGATAGAAAATGATATGACGATTAAACAATACCAATTGTTATATCTAAAACAATTCACTTTAGATTTTTACACAGTATTTTTAGTATTTCAAGCTGACGTTAAACCACTACCTCGTATTTTACAATTGTATGCCTATACCCAAAAGTTGACAACAATTGACATCTGACAAAAGCCCATCACTAGAACAATGGGTTAACACTTTGTCCGTATGGATTTGCACTTTCGCCTCCGCGCCCCATAAAAAAGTAACGACACAAGTTAATTCTCATATATATACAACAAATGTTATGTCGGTCACGTTCCTTCAGTGCGACCGTCCTTTGTTTCACTTGATTGATGTCCTCGTGTTTCGTTTGCAGGATTTAACTCATCGTCAAGAAATTCTCGGATGCCTTTCGAAACTTGGCTATTTGTTGGGGGAATAAGACGAAACTCAGCTGGAAATTTATCACTGAACCATCAAATTCTCCTTAAGCGAAGTAGATAAATAAAAATTCTTTCTGCCTCCCCTTAACAACGGTGATTCAATGCTTTAGGGTTGGAACGAGATAGAACTGATACAATTTTCCTCGCAATGTATTTATCGCAGTCTTTTAATAAACAACTGAAATAAAGTGTCATTTTCTGTTTGTGTTCGCTTTCGGGAAAGTTTTTAAGGCAATAACGGCGCGTACGAATTCGACGTTTTCAATGAAACGTATATTATTTCTTGTGAAAGCTTATTTGTCGACAACAAATACCGTAGCAAATTACTTGTATGTTCTACTTAAATTATTTTTGTTTTTGCACAGATCCTGAAGCTATTCACTGACCTAATTAATCATTATCAACAACGTATCAATAGGTACTCAATACGAAATTGGAATAGAAACGTTAAAATTTTATAAATAAAATATTATATAGAGAAAACTGGTAGTATGATAATAATGGGATAAATGTGAGGCCTAAGAAATAATATTTTTAAACATATTATGTGATTTTAATTCGTTGAAAATTTTATACGCTTGGCTTTTACCACAATACAACTCCTTGATATAAACACAGCACAGACTTATTCATAAACCAATTTAATACTTAAATCTAGTTACAAACAAGATCGTGTCGTATTGTACAGTTAGATAAGTTCATTATTCCCTGACGTGTGAGATACGGGAGGAGTTAATTAGTTCAGAAGACACACGGATAAATACATACAGTTTACATAACTTGACACAATGATAAATGAAGTTACACATGTCAGGATAAACAGACTGTATGACTGGAGCCAACACTGAATAGATACTGAGTAATTTATGCTAATTTGGACTTTATTCCTCTGACATATATGCTATTTAGCATTCTCTTTTTTATCACCTGTTAAACAGAATGTTTAAAAATGGGGACTGTTTATCTGATTTTTTATTCAGAGTGACGTTGATTTCACTGTTTCTTTGGTGCAAGATTACTGCATTGAAATAAATAAATATTTATTGACATAATCATATCATGTTAGGAGGGAGGAAATTTAAGTTTTACTGAGCGGCTCTGAAAAATTAAGTACTGTACATATAGTGTATAGGTATACATATATGTGCTACGTGTAAATTATATAGGTACAAGTGAAAATTTGTATTTTTAAATTTGATGTGTGTCCGTACATGATAGCCTGCATTTAATAGATTTCATCGTATGTATAATGTAATTTTTTTTAGTACCTACTACCTACTAAGTGAAATACAAAATATCTATAAAACCTTTAAATACAAAAAATAAACGTAATGCTAAACCTATACATAGCTATGAAAACTTAAACTGTAACCAATACTCTGTGGTTAAAATGTATAGAATTACCAGTGAATATCGTTCCACCTAATCCGTTGTACTTTAGCTTTTATGTGCCAACTTACATATTTATAGGTACAAAACATCGTCTGGCCGTCTTGGCAAGCGACCGGCTGTCTATGCCGGAAAGTTTTTCTATCAACGGCGCAGAAAATTTATAGCGACAATTTTGCTAAAGCATGAGCGAAGCGCATCCCCAGACTATTTTTGATCATGCAAATTATATTCACATAGTCATTGTTGGCTCGTCTATTCAGTTTCGCTTGTGGTTAACTCTACGGTCAACGAACTCGCATTTTAATGACGAAACTCGATATTTGAATGGGGATTATGAGATCGTTATGACAATAACGATATCATTATTGCGGTTTTCGTTTACAAATAAGGTGTTTTCATTCGATTGAATAATTTTTATGTGCATCGGCAAGCAAACAGGAATAAAAATAATAAAATAATATTTTATAAGGTAATTCTTAACCTTTAATTGAAGAGCATTCACGCCTTTGTTATTTTAACTAAAAATGCTAAAGGATCTCTTTCGAAGCTTAAAAGCTAAAGCAATATTAAACTCTATGTTAACACCCTGTAAATATTAAGTTATATTTTTATGCAATAGGAGACTGCACTTGCTGCCGTAATTAGATTACAGGGGTCCAGCAGTATCCTCAAGACGACAATAAGGTGCTCTCTCATTAAACTTTGCTAACAGAAGCTGCCAACAAGAACGCGCCCGGGGTCCTTTTTCTAAACATTTTAATTTAATTCTCCTCCTGATGCTAGTTTTCCTGCTTCGAATTGTGCATTTTCTATGAATTAAACTTTTCCACGATGTTGCTTAAATACTTGTTTACAGGGTGCTTTTATTTATGGATTTTATATTGGAGCCGTTTTTTTTAATAATTATATTATTTTTTGTTCATTGGTGATTTACAATGTATTGACTATGTGTCTGGATGTCTCCGTATTTCGTTTAATTTACGCCTTATGTATAGGTATTGTTGGTATTGCCTCCGATATATTAACATGATTTAGCTTCCAAAAAGACCTTTTTACTGTAGTATAATAGTTAATTTAAACCTACTATCTATTTCGTGTTTACAATTACCACGCCATATTTCACATTCAGGTCTCAATGAACAGCACCGAATTATAGATGACGCTAAAACCGTAATGTTATATTAAGCCCGCACTAACGCCAAGGTGACCTTTCGTATTCCCATAGCGCTATGTATCCTACAAGATAACCTTATAAATAAGGGTCCATTTAAACGCAAGAGGCGTTATGATTCGACCCCTATATTATGGTCGCATGAATTATCCCCGCTCTCTATACGTCACTAATTCATGCGAACCCGCCCTAAAATATACGAATGGAAGGCTTCTATTAGATTTTATATAGCAATCATCGTCACCATTAGGCTCCTTAGAACCGTACCTTCATTAAGGGTTAGTGTTGTGCTCATGCCCTTTATTCATTATTCTTAAGGGCAAGCATTACTCGGAGAAATGCTAGCTTGTTAGCGTAATTGAATGTTTCCATACGATTGTATGGGTTTGTTTTGTTTGTTACGTTCCGTTACAATGCGTTGATTCAATTACGAGTTAACTAATTGATTGATTGTTTTGTTTACGTATCTGCGACTGCAAGCCTCCTATGGAAAGGGTTCGTTGGTGTACACTAGTGATTTTAATATGTAAATTTTGATATGTAGAACTTAGAACTTATTGTAACTCACCTTACACATACCTATAATCTATAATATAAAAATGAATCGCAAAATGTGTTGGTAAGCGAATAACTCGAGAACAACTGAACCGATTTCGTTAATTCTTTTTTATTACATTTCTTGAAGTACGAGGATGGTTCTTATGGAGAGAAAACGTAAAAAATGTACCACGGTCGAAGCCGGGGCGGACCGCTAGTAATAATATAAAATTGAAAAGCAATCGAGTTTAAGGAATTAAATGCAGAATTTTATGATGCACGCCGTCGAAGCAATAACACGGAAGCGGTGCAAATTTATACGCCTTATAAGCCAATACGAACGTTCCATTCAAATTCACACCAAATAAAATTACAAATTATTGGCCGAAGGGGAAAATTTTCCATCCCAAAGTTACGTCCTCAAATTACGTTCATATATTGAAAATTCTAATAAAATCCATCCATAAATTCAAAGGTAAGATATTTTAAAGGCAAAAGCCGAGCTTATTTCTGATTCACTTAGCTCGAACGCCTTATGACGGCATAACCTAAAAATTCGCTGAAACGCAGCGGTATTCCTGGCACTCCAACTTAGGCCCGAAATAAACGACTACGTTACGTTATTCAATGTAAATGGACGGACGTCAAGGGAAACCATTTATTTAGGACCAAAAGTGTGGAACGTTCCAACCCGAACATTAATTGTGTAACCGCTTATTATGTAACTTCTTAACTATTGATTCCAACTAAACTGAACTGGCCGGAATTTTGGACATACTTTGTGAACAGTTTTTTCCCCCTATTATAGTCGGCGTATTTAAGTTTGTAAGACAAAGAATAGTTTAATTTACATACTTATTCATGTAATTTGCTGTGTAACTGATTATTCTAGGAAAAGTTTTTTGTGATGTGTATTTAATTCTTGTGGATCTTATAAATATTCTGTAGGGATTAAATTTTTGTTAAGCGCAGCTAAGTAATTAAATTTATTAATAGATTACTAGACTGTTATTAATGAAGAGCGATTGTGACCTTATTGTCACTCATCGTGCCAGATATTTTATATAAATAAATTGGGATAAATTAAATAGATTCTATTTTCTCGTCATTTACCATACCATTTTCACACTATTTTTGACACATGTTACTTAGTAGTTTTTTTTAACTTAGAAGTATGTAGCGGCCTTTAATCAGACTTACATAATTTTATTATCTAATGTA
This sequence comes from Colias croceus, assembly GCF_905220415.1. Lineage (NCBI taxonomy): Eukaryota > Metazoa > Arthropoda > Insecta > Lepidoptera > Pieridae > Colias > Colias croceus. Next base: position 3,747,867 of record NC_059541.1, on the reverse strand, counting down.
AATACAAATCACCTTAATACACCAGTAAAGAATCCCTTGACAAAATACTTCCCGTTCATTCAACTTGAAGATATAAAAACGTCGAGATGCGACTTTGCAAATTGACCGTAACTTTTCTGCCGAGTAATATTATGAGAAAACCAAAACGGAGCGAAACGGCGAAGTTTTAGATAATTCGCGGAAGGTTTTCGAATAACTCTGTAGTTTGATCGATGCCTATTACTTGCTAAAGAATTTCATTCGCCAATAGTTATAACGGCCACGAAATTATTTATCGTCTTGGGTTAAACCGTGGACAACCATGGATACGAAAATAAGTAACTATAAACTTATTTTCGTATTTATCTATTTTCGTACTATCGTATAGTATTTCGTACTATAAATAAAAAGCTTCGAAGTTAAATACAGATTTTATAAAAATTTCCCAGAAGCAGTTTTGTAAACGATTTAAAATCTTCCTAAAACAGAACTCCGCGTTAACATTATTCAAATAAAGCGTTAATAACTAAAAAAGAAGACTTAACTAAATATTTCAGTTAACTCTGCAAGTACGGGTATAATTTTATTTAAATTGTACTAATTCTCATTGAGCGAGCTTGTCCGAAACTGGATATGACCCCTGGCCCCGAGATCTGCCCCTATTTACAAGAATTATCTTTTGTATTAAACTTAACGACCTCCCGCCGGGAGTTTTCTATACCATACGGTATAGAAAATACATCGGTAGAAGAAATAATATTGTAAATCCACATAAATCATATACTCGTTTAAAGTAACTGAGAGGCTCTTGACATTATACAGAAAAGGCCTAAAAAACATGAAATCCTACATTTCATATTAACTTAGGATATTTATTTCGAAGTCAATTGGGTTCTTTGATACGTTTCTGGCTCATATTATTCGTATATATTTCGTCTCTTGAACCATGTTGAATCCATCAACGAAAATAAGTCATAATATATAATATGTATAGTTTTAAAGTACATACCTATATTTGCATAAAAAGTATTATTCACGTGTGTCTTATCGTAATTAGTCAAAAGAAGCGGGTTAAAATACCACCTCAAAATATTTTTCTCTTTCTTTCAAACATTTATAAATAGCACAGTAGGTATGTTTTAAAACTAAACTTATGTCTATTCAAAGTAAATACAATTGCCCAGTGGTCTAAAATCTTCTCATTATGACAAAACCACGTGCAGTCCTCTGAACATATTACGTTGAAACATTACAATCGACACATTTGTATTGTAATATGGAAACAAAGGTATTTATACCAACGCGATACGAGAGAACAGTGTAAAATACGTTCGTACTTAATAACGAATTTCCAAAAATATATTGTAATATTCGTATTACAATATATTTCCAGAAATATATTGTAATATTCTTATTACAATATATTTCTGGAAATTAGTTATTAGTTAATTATTCCTAATTATGAACTAAGTAGGTACTATATCTAACTTAATATTTATATAAAACTATATTTATTTGTTTGTTTGTCTTTGATTCCCATAGGATTGATTAAATGTTATGATTCATGTGTCTCGAGATAAAAGGCTACATCTCAATCTCATGGGAATTTCGATTGTCACGCGGGCAAGGCCGCGGGCGCAAAGCTAGTAAATAGATAATAATAGTCAAGTACCGAAGGTCCCACTGGCGTGTATTTCCTTTTTAATCTGATCACATACAATGTGCTTAATTTATTATTTTTATACCATTTGATTTTGTGGAGTGTGTCCTGAATTTAGCCGGAATTCTGATAGTTTTAATCTCACCTATTTTCGTTCTTTCTACTTTACCTATTCCATATACATTTTGTGATTATAAAAAACAATAAAATTTTCTTTTAACGGAAAGACCCTGATTATAAAGAAAAATATAATCAGGGTCTTTCTGTTTATTCGTAGCTTTATTCACCAAAGTCGGCGCAGAATTCGAAGCAAACAGTAACATCATTGCGCATTTAACAAAATGGAACCTAAAGACCTGTTTTAACTGCTCTCTAGACCTTACAACGTCCAGAGCATTGTAAGACGTATGTGTATAGGCTATTCAGAAAGCATCAAGATCATAACAAGTCTATTTATATCAACTTTCCGCAGCTAACTTGAGAGAGGTCAAGATTACTTCTGACCAAGAATATACTTTCAACATAAAAAGATTTATTTTTAAAGCCTAGAACATATTCTTGTGCCTACTTTTTGAATAAGAATTTCACTGCTGACATTTTTAAAGTGAATTTTCTTGCAGTTATTTCTTTTTGTACAAAACTTTTAATTAATTTTAGAAAATACGTAGTTCAAGTTGAATCATATATTCGGCGCTTTCAAGAGATAGAATAAAGATAGCTCTAGATATTTTTAAAGACGTCAGAAAAAATCACAGAAGAATTCAGAAGAAAAACGTCAAAAAATCACGCTACGCATTTTCAATATATATTTATATGCGCTAAAAACAAACAATCACACATAGCATTCACATAGCGAGCCGGTTGTAGTCCTCTAAAGCCTATAACGGTTTAAATAGCTCCAGCGATAAAACAGTTGCCGGACACTAACATGCATAAAGCGTGCAGACGAATAAACTAACCGATTGCATTTTATTTTATCGCCCCAGCATACGAGAAATCCGGTCTCACAAGCCGCACGTATACACTACACTTGGAAATTTTATGTCTAGAATTTTCGTATACAATTATATTGTAGGAACCACGGATTCAACCATTTGAATGCGAGGTATTACGAACGTGCTGACCTAATCCGATAGTAAATCTGTTTGCTAAGGATATTTATTTCAGAGACGGTAGCTTGCTTTAAGGAATAAAAATATTATTGCTTCCATCGTTATCTTTATTAGAAATGAAAACGTTTTAGAAGTTGTTTACGAAAAGTAGTCCACAATTTTCAACTTTAAATCCTAAGATAAAATTAACCTTAATACACTTTGAAAGTAACTGCAACTAAAAGCTATGTTCGACCTAATTCCATTTTAAACAACTTTAAAATCTTACTCTTTCGCTATCTTGATCGAGTTGATCGCTTTTCTTCTTTCATGAAGCTGAAAATTTTAGTACCGTTGTTTTCTGGTATCAGGTGAGTCTCGCAGAATATCCATTTTATAACGTTTGCATCAGCTGTGTTAGTGTTTTCCTATTGATTAGAAGTATCTAATTTGAATAAAAAATTGCATCACATGTAAATTTATATTTAGTAATATATAAACGCAGAAAAAAACAATCAAACCATGCCCTACCAGAGCGCATTTTAAGTGAATATTCTTTCTGGATTTTTAAGTCATTAAAATACATTCCTAAAAAATTAAAAGAAACCATGGACTGTTCAATGTTCATACGATAAATTGTCCAAAGATTATTCTAGAACATCAAACGTTGCGATGCCTTTTCCCCAGACAGTCCCTAAGTCTGTCGGTAATTGACCGAAGCCGTGGTGTTTGCTTTGGCGCGCTTGTTTGCGAACTACCGCCTGATTGTCACCGGTAATTATACTTGCTTTGCTTGCCCGATAGACCTGAGACACTAGATATAGATAGATACATGTTAACTTCATAATTGGCTAGTTCGATTTGAATGTGTTTGAAATTGTATTAGAATCCTATAAATGCATTTATTAAACAAACAACACCTGAAGTTTAAACGCTATAGAAGAAAGGGTTTGGTGTAGGTTGGTACCATATTGGAATCATTATTGATGTCATAATTTTTATCGCCATAAAATATATTTCTATACATGAATATGATGATATATATATACGATGGAATATTTCAAAACATGAATACCTACCACACAGTCCTATATAAAATTATGATTATGAGCGCAAGAATAGTTTACCGTACTATACGAAAACGTACGAAAGTTCGAACATATTCCCTTTACAAACTCGTGACAACAGCACGAAGTAAAACGAAAACCTCTAAATAAAACGCAAACATGCATTTATAATGCACTGCGGCTAAGGGTATGCGATGGTCAAACCGTCACCGGCAGCGTCACTTGAACCCTGATAGCAACGAAAAAGACTTGGCACGCGATTGTTTGCATATCTCCGCATTTTGCTTTTGTTCTCAGTTCTCACTGTACGTAGGTATTTGTAATATGAGGTTGTTACTATCGTTGTATAAAAGTGTAGTGCTATCTTTATGTTAATATTATGTTATTTTGTGATAGGTACGTGTTAATTTGTATTCAATAAACAGTCCTTATAAGACAGGCACAGTTGTTTATCTAATAAATATGTATATGTGAAATTTCAAGTTTAAATATTTCGAAAGACAATTTTTTTTAACAAAGGCAAGCCAATAGGTTTATTAGAGAACGATAGTCTTATACTAGACAGCAAAATACGACTATTTACAAGCTTTGTATGTACCAATAATGCAACTACATTTTAATTAAAAGCTATAGTGTTGGACGTTAATTTTAGGTGTAATAAACGATACGGGGACAACTTTGTTTGTTATATAGAAGTTAGTCGAATGATGTTCGGCCTTTGTCGCCTCGTTCGGAAGTATTGCTTCTCTCATAGGGCATAACTCTGTGAACTGTGCAAGTGATACTGCCTGTATAAATTTAATTATACGTTAACAATGTTTCAAAATCGTTATTTACACGCCGGTGAAACTGCTTCGGTTACCCGCTTATTTGCTGGTTTGACACTTGCATATATTTCAACGTTAACAGTTTAATTATAAACTTTATTTGCCAATTGTAGTGGTCAAACGTTTAAATTTGATATACAACCCACAATTCAACACAAATTTCGTGAAATAATGTACTACAGTCTAAAATATAATTGTTATGCAGTAATATGTGATATTTATGTGTTTTCATCCCCATTAAAAAAGATAATATTTATGTAAGTCCAACTAAGCCTATGACGTAGTAATTCAATGAAATAGTAATAGAAAGTAACAAATTAAGTTCACATTCCGCAATACACATCAAACGATGTTGATGAATGGTTTTTGTTACACTTCGCATAGATCATGTCTAAAACCCGCGAGTCCAACAAAACTAATTTAACATGACATGGCATCGGATATACACGATTTATTGCACCAGAGTTCACAGTGCACAGCAATTTATGTTTTTTGTCCAATCCCTATTTAATACATGGTTTCATGCTGCACTGTAAAACTCGTGCCTGCAAATAGTGCAAGCGACTACGGTTTCTTTTAGTTGGCTTAAATTGCATGCTAGTGCAATTATAATAGAGGAATGTTGAATTTGTAAAAAAATATGTGAAGTTTACAAATGAAAACGGATTGATTTGAACTAATATCAAGACGAGATAGACCGTTTTAAATTTAAAATCGATTTGTGGAAATCATATCACAAGATATTTCATTTAAAATTTCACTTACCTACCACTTAAATTGAAGTCATAACTTATAACTCACTTTGAATATTAAAAAACTTCCAAATTTTATTAAATTTATTGCCAGATGAGTCTGAATATAAAAAATCCAAATAATTCCAACAGAATAAATTCACGTTTGTAACTAACACCAATAACAATGGAACCCGCACATTTTGCTCCAACACGGCTCCAATTTAAAAGTCACAAAATAGAAAATCTAAAAACGGCTCCATAAAAGAGAGTCGTGCTCCGGAGTGAGTTTTATTAATAAAAAACAAGTAAAGATTTTATGGTTCCAACTACCAATGCGATCAATTCCAGTCTAGCACTAACTATTCGACAAGTAAAATTGTAGGCATCTTAGTTTTAAACCCTTTTGCTCTTACTGTGACGACTATTACATTGCGAAGCGCAATCCCGTTCACAAATAAAATAAGTTTAAATGAAATGTAATTTGTTTGAAATCTTCAAGTGTTTAATTAAGTTTCTTTCATTTGCATGCCCTTCTGGGGCTGTTTATTTGTAACTGGAGAGAATAAAAATTCTGTCAACGCAGTAACCCTCATTTCATAAGCTTTACTCTAAGTACCTGTGACTTATTTAATCTTCCTCCTATAGAAATTGAATTGGTAAGACTAATATATATAAAAGGTTTTAAGGTATGACCACTAAAGTATACATATAAAGTTATCAACAAAATGTCTGTAACAGTTAGAAATAGACATATGAATTGATGGCCTAACCCAGTTTAGATCCGGGCTGACATAATATTTGGTCAGTAAAAACATAGATATTTTATGTCGCGAAAAAACGGAAATTCGATAAAAACACTCGGAATACGTTCTACTAAAATTCAATAAATTTAAAAGCCGATTCAACGTCCGCATTGAAAACGTAAAAGAGCGGACGCTGACATCTCGCGTTTCAATTCGTGCTGAGTACAAAATATTATGGCCCAATACATTTGTAAAAAGCTTAGCTGAGACTCGTTCACAATCATTTCTTTAACTCAAATCTTCCTGTCTTTCACGCTTTCTGGATCTATATATTTTCATTTCAATTGATATAAATTGGCAACAAACTAACTGGTCGCATGCTTAACTATATTCTCATTTAATTTGCAGAAAAGGCAAAAGGGTGGATTGAGTCTAAATGTTTTCCACGTCCCTACCTATTTACAAGTTGCTATTTACAGAGGGTTTAAACGAGATTCTCTGCTATTCGGATTCAATTTACCGTCAAAATGGACGTTAGGCCTCATTTGGTGTCGTATTCCCATAGCGGGGTACTTACTAAACAGCCAGTTAAAAATGGAAGAAACAAATTGGATTCTATTGTGAAATTACGCAGCGGCAAAAAATATTTTGGGTTCTTTTAAAATTGTTACATTTATGCATGTCAGCGGGAGTTAACTCGTAGCTTGCCTCGCTGTGCTGTGAAGTATAGGATATTTCGAGTTTAATACATAGGTAAAATTTTACCACAAATGTTTTTTGGGATTCAGTTTTTCTGATAACCTGATTTTGTTGATTGGAAGGTTACTTCTAGAAAATTATAGCGTGTATTATTTTATTATATTTGCATGCAATTAATTACTTAAATTTTAATTACTTTTAGTCGAATACAAGCCATCATATTCATAAACAGCAAATGCCAATTTACGATGTATTATGAACACATGTCTTCCTCGCGTGTCAATTTGCTATTTCCCATTTAAACTAAGTCATAAAGTTCCTAAAATGCGGAAATATAGTGAGACATTAACACGCACTCCTAATTTTTGCAAAACAAATTATGTTTTATGCTTCGTAAATATTGTTCTTTATTTGCAATGTAGTCAATTCCCCTACGTGAAATGTTTTATAATCAAAATGTGTCTACTGTCTACTACTTTTTAATCTTAAACGAACATTTATTAGAAACCTGTAAACGCAATCTTGTTTTCCTCGACGTGGAGCGATAACTTTGAAACAGAACTTCGTGCCTACAAAAGCCACCACTTACACCTATTATCGTATTAAATTATTCACTAACAATTACTACTGGCTAGAACGCTTTATTTCCTGGCTCGAAGCTAGTTCAGTGATAACAAGCTGAGGGGTCGGATATTGGACTGATAACATCGCAGTTACGTCACGCAATGCTTAAGTAACTCGAGTGCCTGCCTGCTTGTTCTTTATTCATCGTGGGGCTGTCTGAAATCTAAGCCCTAACCACAAACAAGCTAAGCTCATACATATTAATGTTTTATCTACATTACTTAAAGCGGCGGTGACTAACGCCTCGTCGCTTTAATGTGTTTCCCGAAATTTTCCCTGTACGTGTCGAAATTCTGTCATAGTTCAGTACTTAGTGAACACGTGAGCCTTTTTATAAGTAGCTTCGACGAAAACATGTGTTAGTACCGTGTTAGTACTAATGGTAGTTTATGAGAGTCACCTCATCATTTATTTGTAACGAAAAAGGCTGAATATAATAACGTTGTAGGTTCTTTATTTTAAAAGAATTCTAAAACACGATTTTCAGGATAATAAAATGTATATAGTCCTCCTTTCAAGATTTATATTGCAGATATTTTACGTTATCTTATTCCAAAAATATGCGCAATTTCGCATCAGCTCTGAACATTACAACGCTTTAGGTCTCCTCTGTGTTCCATAATTCAATATCGTAGACAACATTTAGGATGCTATCGCTATTGGATTGTACAGACTATTTGCTGCAGGAACTTTTATCGAAGCCCGTAGGCTGTAGCCGTGACGTGAACGGAAAAATAGAACACAATATTGTACGATTCACCTCAACAATTTCGTTTCATATCTCTGGAAATGGCTCAGACACTGCAGATGCGCTAGTCATTTTGTACCAATGCTACACAATATAGACTTCAACTTGAAGCACATAAAGGGTATCGACGACAAAGTATTCGCAAAGAAATGAGTTTCGAATTGAAGAAATTAAATTTTCGCCTCGAAGATTATTCTTCTGACACCGGATGTTGAACGTATCGGCTTTTATCGAGAATAACCGCTTCTTTGTAATGGCCGATATTCAATTATTATCTGGGGAAAGAAAAATATTATTGCTCTCAGTCTGAATACGCTTAAGGCCAAACTTATTATCAACTGTTGTTAATAGCGACTGTAACATTTTACGCCATAATTCGAGTCGGAATTGAATTAAAATAATAATTACTAGTTAAGGTGAAAAACAGCTGTGATTGTTTTGGTACCAAATAAAACTCAAACTCCATCATATATTTACAAGCGTCTCTGGTTCGTCACATATTAGATTACAATTGTAGGATCTGAAAAATCGGAAAGCTGTAGCAATCATTATTCTCATCTCGCAAATATCTCGCTAACGTAAGAACGGCTCATTGAAATACTAGGTACCTACTTGTATCAATAGAATTTTTATAGGTATTGAAATACATTATGTATGAGACAAAAACTGACTGCCATGGGACCTACATGAAATTTTGTTTTTAAAACTACTACACAGACTTTGTTAAACATGTTAAACGTTATAAAATCTGCGAAAGTATTTAATTGCATGCATGTTCAAACATTTTCGTCACTTCGAAAATACTGTCCATAAAGTTTAGTCACACACATGAAAAAGTACCTCAATTTGTATTTCCTTAATAATATTCAGTGGGAACATAGTTTAAGTGTTTAGCGCGAGCATGCGTCCGTTCCCTCGTAAATCGTTTGAAGGTTGGCCGTCCTGAAGATGAATGTTCTAGTCCGACTGATATATTTTCCGTCTAAAACCGTACTAACATACCGTGGTCATATTTTAAGTAGCTTATAGAGGAGGAGATTGGGATTAAATTCTATGTACTTGCAACGAAAATATAAGATTTAAATAGTCAAAACGAGAAGAATGAACGTAGGTAATCATATCAACAATTAACTCATTTATAACAATATAAGCTTTGTATACAACTAATTAATTACTTTTCCTTGATCGTTGTTGGGTAAAAATTAGACAAGCAATATTGCGGCACTTTTCTTCGTACAACAAAAGTAATATTAAGGGATGACATATTCATCCATCACGGCATCTTTGTCCGGAAAATGAAAACTTGTAAAATTATTTTTGGCGGGAACGCGGCTAGCAACACGACAGCCACGAAAGAGATTATACATGACAGAACCCAATTCGTTCCTTTTTTGACAACTTGCGTCATTTTGTTTTGTTTTTTTCTTTTCGTCAACAATAGCTGTTATCCTAATGATCTGTTATCTACTGTTTCGCCATTCTTTGTATTTAAAGCAATGTAGTCTGTAGTATAACAAATGTGCCACTCTCCGTAAATAAATGAACTACAACTAAGTGTTAAAAATAATCTAATGTTAATTTGGTTCATTCGCGAGTTTAAAAGTAAAACAACAAGTCAATAACTGCGTTAAAAACAACCGACTTCAAACTTGCACTTGCAACACTTACAAATACAGACAAAAATGCTCATAAAATAAAAACTACTGGGCCTATCCGAATAAAATTTTTATGGGACCAATTCGACACCATCCCGCATCGAACAAAAAAAGAATCACGTAAATCGGTTCAGAAACCTCGGAGTAATCGGTGTACATAGATTCAAAAAAAAAAAAAAAACATACCGGCCGAATTGATAACCTCCTCCTTTTTTTTGAAGTCGGTTAAAAATAGGTTTCCGTCTACGGTAAGCCTAAGGTGAACAGAGTGTACATTCCATATTTCATCTAAATCGTGTGACTCCGTCGTTCGCGCGTATAATGTGCGCAGTTTATCGTCATAATCCTTGTGTAACGGCCCATACTTTTGTAGTTTCAAATCGTGCCACCGCTTCCTTCTTTCCATGTAAAAATGCAATAAAAATTAAGCGCGACCGCAGCGAAGTGGGCTTTAAACGCGGCACCACTTAATTTCGATGCGATAGCAGACTGTATAGTGTATAACCTCATAAAATTAAGCGCGTAAGTACACGAAATAACAGCAACCACGGTACACGTGAGCTTTTTGTTACAATAATCACATTAAAATTCTGAAATTAGTGATAAAAATTTATATTTAAGCGTGAATTTTAACGTCCGAGGCGACTTAGTACTAATGATACCCGCTTTTAGCTTTTATAGCTCTATAAAACTTGAGTTAAAACACTTAGTTGAAACAAATGCATTACTGAATAGTGTATTCTAATGGGAATAGTCCTTTAAAGATGTTTTTTCTAGATCAGTTTCATTTAAAAACTTACTTTGATCTTTGGGTTATAAATAGATGTATATGTATTGATTTTGGTAGTTAAATAACTGCGATGAACTTCAAAATATTTACACTATGGTGATGTCTTAAGACAGGACGAGACAAAATTGCACTGGCCACAAAGGCCTGCGGACAATGAATAACAAAATTGCTCATAGATTGACATAAGCGGATTTTCTGGGCGTTTTCTTGGCGTATTTCAGTAATAGCAATGATCGAATACGGTTCATTTGAGAATCCCTTTGTGGCGGTCGCCACAGATGGACGATGGGAGGCAACAACAAAGGCGTATTATGCGGAGGGAGCACGCCGGCCTCGTTTGAATTTGGCAGAATAATCCCGAAATATCCGCATCTTGAGTTATCTTTCAACAAAGAACTTTCGAGTGCATACGTCGGATGAATTCGTGCATTGTATGAGTGGGTACTTCACTTCATCACAATAGCCTCTTTTACATTTTTCAAGTAAACAAATTGTTCTGGTCTAGCAAGTTCGATGACGGCTTCCGTTACAGAATACATGTTTTGAAATGAGTCTAACGATTCCTCTATTTTGGTATATCAACCTTATTTTATCAATAATAGAGAAGACAATAATATTATACGACATTATAAGGTAGGTAATTTTGTCTTATAAAAATCATTAACATAGTGGCAACAATCACTCTCTTTTCGTATCAAAGCAAAGGGTCATATTATATTAATATTTATACGGTCAAATTCTGTAAACTAGACAAATAGACTATAATAAAGTAGTTGGTATACTTATTAGAGCATTTGCCTCACAAATTGAATAATAACACTAAGATGTAATACATAATAACTGTATACATTTCCGACGACCGCTTTGTACTAGCTTCAGCACAATAATGAGCATTATGCGACATAATTCAGCTACATTTGGCTGCCTTACCTTGTTCAGAGATGAACGTATGAGAAACCCTGTAAGTCATTCGTTCGGCTTTACTTGTGACCCCATTAGTAAGGCTTTGGATGCGCGCCAAAATGAAGATTGCGAAACCGCTCTTAAAATCTTTAAGGTTGCGAATTGAAAGTCGTGAGTCGGTAATAATTGGCTAAATTATGGTAATTTATTACTAATTATTTGGAACGGAAGGAATTAAAAAATTTTCAGTCGCTTTTCGTGAATTTCAAGCTCAATCTCGTAATCATTTGGGCTTTATTACGTTTTACGATTGTTGAATTATCCCATTTCGGTTTAAAATATATTTTTGAATAATCTAATATCCATAATATGGGACTAGAAGATTGTTATTGAAGCAAATACCTACGCAAAGTTATATATAAGTTTATCTACCTACACTGGTAAGACCGCATTAATTAGTAAAGACCAGTCTAGTCCATTTGAGGCCAAGGTAAATTTAGGATTTAATAAAAAATACTCAGTTTCTATTAATTAAAGAAAAAGATACGTTGTCTCTAAATAAAAACTAAAGAACATAATAAATCTAGAATATATTCGCATAAAATCTGATGGATTAAAAATAGCACTATTAGGTAGTACATACCTTTAAATTAAGGATTCTTAATTAATGTTGTCAGTTGCAAAAGCCCCTACCGCCAGTGGTATCGCGTTTAACATTTTAATTACATTCACAATTAATTAGGGTTTTGCATTCATACGACTGTGGATTTTTATGTATGTGAGGTTTTAAATATAAATATAATATTTGATTAAAGAAGAATGCTTTGTATTGTTTTATTCATCTCCTGAATACGACAGTATTGAAAGTAACTGAAAACAATAATTTTCTACGAAATAAATATACGAATAATTTAATTATAACGATCTTATTCGTAACATTATAGGTACCTATAATTTTTTTTTTCATAATCCAGATTATACAAAAAATATACCTAGTCTAATTTTGGAAAATTTTATATAATTTGTCTAGTCCAGTTTTCGTGTGGTAAGGTTTCAAACTAAAAGTATGGAAATATCTTGTTTTGTTGTTTGTTAAAAATATATTGAACCTACTGTGTAATAATATTAAATTTATAGTCGACGTGAGTAGCCTTATAAGACGCTCTCTTACCTATTGGTATTCCAGTAACACCCCACTTTGCAAGAAAAAAGCAATTGCTCAATATATTGAATAAATAATTTATTTATATATAAAACCAAACTTATTAAATAAAAATGACCAAGATCCATCTGCCGAAAATACGTATTTACTCGCTTTGAAGAACAGCTGTTTCTTTTAAGCCTTTCTCCGTAAAATGTCTCTCAACGCTCTTCACAAAATATATTACTTTTACTCAAGGATCGCTAGCAACATTTTGTGTAATGGAAATGTTTTAACAAACGTTGAATCAGATGCCTTTCAACGGTACATAATAGTATGAATAAGACCCATTTTCCTATATTTTCCCAGTTTTATATTTTGCGGAGTTACTTAAAACTGGGAGTCTCATAGTGAATTTATTTCGTATTAAAACTGCCAACGTTAATTTCGCCTTTCTCAAAGCCTATTTAAAAATTGTATAACATATTTCTACCAAAATATTCAACGATAAACTCATGTTAATTTTCGCTGTTCAATGAAAGTTTTAATTCAAACTTCAAACATAAAAGAGCAATTTATCTGAATATACTGCTTTGGTGTAACAAATGTCAAAACAAATACAATCAAAATTTCCTAGTAACTCATAACAGCTTTATTCAAAGTCCTTTATAATGTCACCAGTTTCGTGTGATGTACATAATTATAATATATATTTTACAGGAAGCAACAACAATACCTTCGACCCTTGTCACTACGTCACATATATGTCCAACTTAATTTTAACGCTGCTCGAAAACCGAAGGGAAACTGCCTGATTTTGTTTGGACGAAATCAAATCCTATGAAACAAGGTACCCGAAAGGGTCTTTTGTATTTTCATAAAATATTTCAACTGACTTTAAATGGTTTATTTTAAACCAGCGGTCCGCCCCGGCTTCATATTTCGCAATAAAAGTTAGTCTATATTCTTTCTCAGGGTCTAAAGATTGTCTGTGCCAAATTTCATCAAAATCGGTTGAGAAGTTTAAGCGGGAAAGCGTAACAGACAGACAGACAGAGTTACTTTCACATATAATATATTATTAGTAGGGATTTAATAAGATTGACATTTGACTAACAGGTTATAAATAATGTTCTAAATTATAAATAGGTTTCCGAAACATTCCGCCAACGTTCGCCAACAGATTGTATCATATTCTGAATACATTTCTGTTAATTATGTCTAGAGGATATAACATCTATTTGATCTAACCCGAAATAAAATTCCATTTGATATTTGAATTGAATCGAGTGAAGAAATATTGGATTAACTTTATGCTGCTATTGTATAAAAACAAGATAATATATAATATGTTATAAAATAACCTTTGAAAAGCAATATCGGCCTTTTTCTTGTATATTTCATCTTAAATGGGCTAAGAAGGATATAAGAAACGTGGATAACACTTGTATTAAAGTAATCTCAACCTCTATCTATTGCGAAATAAAGAAAATAAAGTGAATACATCGAACAATCTATAGTTTTTCCAACATACGTACGTATTACTCTTTATCTTGTTCTATCCCTGTTTTCTTATTCAATCATGTGTATAGGGATTGATAAAAAAAACTGTGTGGCACTCGGGGACTGCCACGGTAAAGCTATTGCATGCTATGCCTTCAAGCCACACCTCCGCCCGTCGGAGTGGGGGAGCGTGAGGTTTTTTGTTACGGAATTTCTTGATTCGGTCCCCGCGCTCAAAGCCCGCGATAGAAGCTATGCAATAGCTTAAAAATACACGATATTCTAAATGTCCAAGCCCATTTTAAATACCTACTGAAGAATTTATAAATTGAAAAAAAAAGTAATTACCAGCAACAACTAAGAGCATGTTACTTATGTTGAAAATATCAAAATTTGCATACTTAATTATTACTCAGTCACGCAAAACTGACTGAATATGGTTAAATGTGATACAAATATAATCTAGGGTTCAATGTTCCATCCGAGCTACGACTGGGCTAGACTTTATATACAGCATAACTTCAGTACTATATAAACTATGATCAAAGTTGTCTCGGTTATATTTCATTCCAAACACATTCCACTAGAAAGTCAATAACCGAAGTATGAAATGTAGAGCAACGAGAAATAGATACTGGCAAGAGATCTCTGTTCTATTTCCCATGGCACTGAATTAATAATAAAACAGGTCTACGAAAACCCAATAAATATCCTTCCCGTTTCTTCCTGTCTTCTCCAATTTTAGATCTCCCTTTTTATTCGAACATCGTATTATTCTTTCACAATTATTGCTGAGAAATATTGTGCTTCATAACTTCTTGGTATCTTAATAGAATTGAACTAGTTTTGCTCCTATTTTGTTTGCAAAAGAATGCTTTATTTTACTTGAATGAAGGAGTTCGAGAATCCATTTAAAGAACGCTCATATTAATAGACCAAACGTTATCCTAATTAATGTGTATCAAAGAACTTTATGAAACTTTCAAACGTGTCAATAAAACCCGAAGGTAACGTGTATTTTCCTCCTAATTTCTGTTTGAATATGTCCCCCATTAAATCGTCGAACATAACCACCGATAGGCCATTATCGAAAAATATAGTTCGAATCGAACTATCGTTGTCATACAAAGCAACGCATGTGTAAACAAAATTAGTCGTTATATGAATTGAATGGATATGGCAACATAAATATGAATTTACCATTTCCACTGCACAAGCTTGCTTTTAGTCAAATTGAATTGTATTGGACGTAGATGCATAGCTATGCTAATGTTCTGTATGCTCTCTTAGTTGAAATGTTTGCTGGACTAAATGTATTGATACGCACATTCCCTTTGTGCTGTACGGTTTGATTTGAGTCGATTATGAGTAATAATCTGCAGTGGCCAATCAGATATAGTTATTGGTTATTGGTTATGAAGCGGTATCTTGCCTTTTAATGGATTAAAAAATATTAGCGCAATTCACTTTATTTATAAAATATTGAAGTGCGTGTTTATACCTAATAGTTTTTTGGGAAATATAATTCTCATGATTATATTTTTTGTAATAATAGGTAAGTTTATAATAAATGTTATTTCATTCAAATATTTTATCGTAGAACCTTATACATACTATGATTAGAATGACAATGATTAGGAACACAAAGCGAAATTACCTATACATATAATCAATCTGAAGCACATTCCAACTCGCAACTGATCATTATAAAAGCAAATAATAATTTCAAACCTCCACTGAAAGCAAAAACTCGTTTGAAATCAAAAGCGACAAAGAGTAAAAACAATGGCGATGATTTTAATAATGCACAAGTAATTAACGAGATGAATTTCACGAAACACGAGATTGTGTTGAAGGTCGACGGAACACCTTCTAAAGGTTCATACTTTTTATTTCTCTAATGAATTATTCAGAGCGTTGAAACCAATATAAAATTAAAAATACATTCAATTATATTCAGTGTGAAGCTGGTGATTGGAGTGCCTTTGTTTTCTTGATACAAAGCTTCGTAAATATGAAAATAATTAAACATAGACAAATTGGAGTCTCGTCGTGGTGGGCTTTTTCCTCTCTTTAACAACATTTTAATTCATAAAACTAAACTTCTAAAGAGGTCTATATAAAGAAAATAATCATAAGCCCACTCGTATTTATATACGAGTTCAGAAAAGTACCCTCATTTACCTGTGGGGAACATAAAACTTTATGTATATAATTATGTAATACATTTTAATCGATATACATTTAACAAACCATAAGCACATAATATTATGGACACATACACAGAACACTAGCATAATTATACACCGACTAAACACGTTACACTAAAACGATATGATAATAATCTGAACGAAATTTACATGCAATTTACATAGTAATGACGTTCGCATCTCTATTTTTCGATACATTGTTACCCTTTCATTTTAATTGCGTACCAATGCAAATTAGACCTTATTGTTTTGGTTATATAGACCAAAATTTGGGTCGTAATATTACACAATTTGATAACAGGGTATATTGTAGTGCAAACATAGTATTGCTCTTTGTAACCCCTGGTGAGCGAGCTCTAGCGGTTTTAATGTTTTGTATCAAAGACGTGTTTAATGAACGTTGTGTACACGAAATATACGTTTGTATATTGTTGTTCTATTAGTTTGGGTCGGGTTTTATTCATCTCTACACAATTATGATACTTAAAACATGAAATTATTTATTATTAACGTCGTTTTGAGTATTTTCTGGTTCAAAACGACTTTATTAAACTATTTTTGAACTTCTTGGATTAATTTAATAATTATGGTGTTGTTATAATTCATAAATCAATAATTTACATTATCTCCATTTTCCTCTACCAAATTGATAATGGCTTTTCGTATAATTTATTCCAACTGTAGTGTATGTGAGTGAAAGAGAGGGAAGTATTATGTCATCTCTTGCGCACGTGCAACGGTGACACCGCTCACACAGCTCAGTTGGCTGCAGGCGGTCGGAGTGAGAGGACGTGTGCGTCTAAGAGCCGATAATAGGGAAGGACATACACTACATTTTTGGCGACGAGGTAAATCGGGAATAATTGTAAGTAATTTTCTTTGATACTAAAAATTACAAAACAAAAAAAAAAAAGGAGGAAATAGGTGTGCTGTGATAACTATTGAACTAATTATATCCACAGTCGAGTTACATCGAAGCGAATATTAAAGTTAATAATAATATACACACATACTTATTTTCATTATGATATTTTGTGCCGCTTACATAAAAAAAAAAATTACCCGCACAAAGTACAAAATAACATGTGCGTGCCTTTCGAGAGGCCTCCGCGCCGTAGAAAACGAAGGTTTCGTTTACATAAAGATTTAGCAAAACCTCTTAAACAATTGTAGCCAGAAGGATAAAGTAGGTGTTGTAAATTGTTTTAGTAAACATAACTACACTGATACCAATGCATACGCGGGCTGGCTTTATTTCTCGAGCGTATGGTGCCTGTATGATAAATACACTGTACAGTGTACGGGTATACAGCTAGCGTCGTCCAGTATGTACTACTCACGTAGTCATGCATAGGACTGTAACTGCGTTATGCGAGACTAAATGTGATATTTTGTTTAGTCGATGCTGTAGATTATTATTTTGGGACATTTGTTTACATATAAATTTATTAATACTGATATGTAAGAACCTGCTTAGAGGATTGGTTAAACATGATTAAATGAGCTAAGAAGGTTCGATTCCCGATCAGCTCAGAATAGACTTGTCTGATTACAAAATAGAATTATACCAAATACCCACTTATATCTTATTTAATTACTCGATGTGAAGTTGCACGAGTATTATTTAAGATTATTCATTATTGCATAAAAGAAGTAATTAATGGCTATCACGCAAGGAACGTAAGTTTCCTAGACAGGCTAATTAGTAAATTACCAGATAATGCCTGGTGGTCAAGAAAAATCGGGTGACGCCCGTGTGTATTTTGTAATGTTATATCAGATGATGCCTGGTAGTACAAAAAAAAAAAAAACGAGTGACGCCCGTGTGTACTTTGTAATGTTATACCAGATGATGCCTGGCAGTCGTAATATAATTACAATACAGTAGTACCTGTAGTGATGTGATACGGGTGATGCTCGTTTAAAATGTTTATATTTTGGGTGATGCCCATATTATGAATTTTAAGAGGAGGCTCCCTTTCTCATTTCTGGCACTGAGAGACCGGTTACTGTACTAGATGGTAATACAGCCGTAATAAAGTTGAATATCGCGTGCGCTCTTTGATCGCGTTCGAGCTCGAAAAGTAAGTCTCAATTCTTATTTCTTTTATAACTAAGTAAGGTAATAATTAATCTAGAGAAATAATATCTTGGGATTCGATAGTAAACTCTATTTTCTTACTGTTAACATTTATTTTAGACGTAAAGTCCAAGTAAATCTTTAAAAATGTAATAATCCTTAAAAAAGGCATAATTTTTGAATAAAAAAAAAAAAAAATGAAACGAGTGAAAATGTTACAATTACGTAACTGTCTTGTACATCGAAAGAAAAAGACCCAATATCATATACTACAGTTTCATTTTGATTGTACGTGCGCCTGTTTCGGAATATTAATGCAAAAACACATAAAATTTAGGGAGCTTCCCCTTAAATACGCGATTTAAAAAAAAAAGATGTGATAGTTAGTCATCATTTCATAGTGTTTCTTTTAAGATTTATTGTATCTTCGAAAATACTTATGGTTAGTATTGTTATCCAAATAAAAAATTGAATAATACAATTTTAAGATTATAAATAGTAAATGCTAAAATATTTACAGTAGTTTTTATTATTCGTATCTAAAAGTGACTTAATATTTTCGTAATTTCATAGCAGATTTTGTTAACAAATAATCATAATGATAACAATGCCTAAAATATCTGCGATAGGTATTGCACATTTAACCGACAACTATAAAGTTAGTCAGGTTAAGTGATAGTATAATAATCATAAACAGGGTAAGGTAATAAAACAATGAGCATTCGAAAACAAAAATAAATGGAAAGAGACATACAGAGTAGTCTCAATATTTATTATTTCAAACTAGCCACCTGGCAGACGTTGTTATGCTCTTTGCTCTTTCTTTATCGGTTCGTTAAACGAATTGGAATATGAATATTATCCGAATTGGTCAAGCCGATACGCCGCGCGCCGAGGTTTGAGTTTTACACTTAGCAACATAATAGGTATTTGGCTATTCATTTTTATTGTATATACTATGTGGCGTTGTAGTTGAGGTGGAAACAAAAAAAATAATAACTACTCACCATACAGTCGACAATTAATTTAGTTAATTAATAAAATAAATACAAATATCAGTAACAATAAGCGTCGTGGTGTGTCTAGGACCAAACCCTCCGGTAGGGCTCTTCCTCTTACTGATATAGGTGGACCTAACATGGAGTGCGCGTCTCGTTGCGAAGGCCAGGCGGTAGGGTGTCTTTAGGGTTGGTCGCTGAATTCCTTCAACAGGAATTAAGGAGCCGAAGCAAGCAAGACGTAGAAGGATTTCCTCAGCGGGAACGTTGCAGTAATCCTTCAGCGCAATCGTAGCAATGTCGTAGTACTACTGAAGATGGGTCTTAAGCGGTATGTAGCATCGTATGAGGTTCCTTATCGGAACGTGGCAAGGACGCGACAATTCCCTGCGCGGGAACGTTGCAGGTATGTAGAAGCTTTCTAAACGGAACGTAGCAGTAATATAATGTAACACTACTCCCTCAGCGGAAATGTAGCACCCCGGTTTGGGGTTATAACACACTGTTAATTATTACATGTTGGAACGTTGAAAACAACTTTTACGTAATTTATACAATAATATACCGTAAAAGACAATACTTGGACAGTAGACAATTGGCATAAAATATGAATCGTTAATTGTAGATAATAATTACTTTGATAGATAGTGTATAGTGACAAACAACCTGCCAAATATACACTTAAATATTTAGATAGATAATAAAGGTCAATTTCAAGACGAACATTTAATGTAAAATAAAAAAATGGATCATAACCACATCATACCGCAAATATTGGTATATATGCAAGTGCATCTAGTTATTACTATATTAATAACGACTGTTTTTATAATTTAAAACACCAATTTTATTAAAGATGAGAAAATCAGCAACAGAAACATCAACGTGAATAGATTAATAAATATTTAATATTATAAAAGTCAATACCTACACTAATAATCTTATCTAAAAGTTTAAAAAGTTATTAAGAATTTTATAAGATTTACAACGTAGCAATTCATATAAAATCCAAGTTTTAATGGTGGTTTGTAAGACTGGTCTGATTTCATATTCATAAAGTACTTACGTAATACATCTTTTAAGAGCTCATATTATATATGAGAGATATCGTACTAGATTGAAAATAAAAAGATATTATCAATTAAGAAATACGTTAAAGATTTCTTGTCAAAAAAAAAATAAATAAATGTATTATCGCGAAAAGTTCACCATTCGTGCCTTAGTCAGAATATAAATTCCAAGTATTAATCTCTACAATATTGAGGTGGTAGTGGTATTGATTTCGAAATGCAAAATTGAATATTGCAAATACTTAATATAAATATAGGTAAAAAAAAATAATTGTATTATTGATTGTTACAGTTAACATTGTACAGTTAAAAAAAACATTTTCAGACCATTAATGTGTGATTAATGTTTAGCCATTATTATTGTCATAAAGTTATCTTATTTTTCTCTTTTTTTAAACTGGCTATTACGTTGTCAGTAATACAAATACATACAAATGTTATCATAAGTAACAAATAAATTTAAAAAAATAAATAAAAAATGTCATCAACAAAATGATACATTGTGATTCGTTTTAGGTTCGTTACATTAATTAAATTTTAAATATGTGTTATTAATGTAATAACGATACAATGAACAACACCGCGTGTGTGTTGAGGTTACAAAATATAGAAGGTATAAAAAAAGTAATAATCACGCTTTACTAAATATTAATTATTGTATTGTCAATAAATTGTTGTAATATTGTCACTGAAGTTAAATCTGTACGGTTTGGGTAGGTCATTAGCGAATCGAAAGGAATCGGTTGCATACAGTCATACGAACATACAGGAGAAGCTAAAAGCGGTTCAATAGAAGTCAATGGTACAATATAGTATGCTATTGTACTGTTGCAACTTGCAGAGCAAGCTCCACAAAGCCTGTAATTCTGTCAGAGTGGTTTATACCCAAAAGTTGGTATTTAAATTATTGATAATTATCGAACTTAACATTGTAATACATGTGACATTTTAATATTGCGTGACCTATCGGAATTTATACAATTAGGAATTCAAATGCGAACCATAAATGCATGTCTCTGTATGAATTAAATATTTTTAATGCGCTATAAAAAAAAAGCTGCCACTTTCTAGCCTCTAAACTATCACCAAAAATATATCATAAATCGCTTTATTGCGATACTAAAGAGAGACGGACAAACGAATAGATAAACAAATCTTCCCTGTGCCTAAGGATCATATGATAACTTGTTGTTGCTTAAATAAGGATAAATAATGAACCAATTAATATTATGTTTGGTTAAAATTTTGCCGAATAATATTTATTATATTATTTAGGGTACAGATACCTATACATTTACATTCCGATTTTATTAGGTATATTGAATTAAAATTGGAACATATATTGTTTTAGTAACGAAGTACATATACAGAATATAGATATTAAATAATAACCGAGCATTTAAGTATATACCTAGTCTATAGGTATTTTACTTGGTAATAATTGTACCGAAGTTTTACTTAGATGGTTACTAATCCAATTATAAGGTCTACAGCTATTGTTTAATAATAATTTTAATATGTGGGAAAACAGTGGTAACTTAAATGGTGCAGATGCCGGTGCAGGTAAAGTGAATTAAATTATGCGTCAGAAGAAGCAGCATTCACCTCTTCTAAATGACCTGGAGTGCAGGTCATGATAAATAGTGAGGAAAAAAGAGAGAAGATAACCTATGTTAGTTCCACATCAACAAGGTAGTGCAATAGTCATGTAAGGAAAAAATAAAACACGTTAAGTACAGTACAGGATTTAGTCAAAAGTATAGTTAAGTTACAGAAGGAACATAGTTTAAACATTATACCTTACATATTATACATTAAGTTACCGAAAACGATTTCGTTCCATTGGTTAATAAATAAATAATGACTTAATAAACTTAAATATAATTATACAACTTATTCATGATAGATTGTCGTATACTTAAATAAATTGCCATTATTGTTATTATAAATACCTATGTAAGATGTTACATTTCTATGATTTTGAAGGAGCAACTATGCCTATATATTCTTGCCGGCTCTTCTCTGTCGAGACGGCTTTCCGAACCAGTGGTAAATTCATATTTTTTCCTTATACTGACGATTTGAAAACGTTTCTGGACGAGGTCTGGTTGATGAATGAAGGTTTGAGTTTGAAAAAATTATTAATTAATATTGATTTGAATACATTATTGTAAAAATTATTATAATTTTGAATACACATTACGTATTGGAAAGAAAAAAGAAAAAAAAAAAAAGAAAAGGAGAGATGTTGCATAAAGATAGAATTATATTACTATAGGCCAGGTGACACATTCTACTCTATCGCTGGTATGGAGCGGACGCGTCCCTGAGTTGTGTGTACTAACTGATACTGGTGTTTAGGTATATAGACTAGCATACCCGAATAGAGCATATTTTATTTTATTTAATAAAATAATTGGAAAAAATTAAAAATTTCTAAAATAAAGGAGGGATGTAGTGTATGTGAGTGAAAGAGAGGGAAGTATTATGTCATCTCTTGCGCACGTGCAACGGTGACACCGCTCACACAGCTCAGTTGGCTGCAGGCGGTCGGAGTGAGAGGACGTGTGCGTCTAAGAGCCGATAATAGGGAAGGACATACACTACACCAACCAAAAGAATAAATTAATATTCCAAAGGTCAAAGTATATTTAATATTTATCTTAAATACAATTTATAATAACAAGACAAGGCTTTCAATTGATTATATTAATTAATCATATATAAACAACAATTACAGGCCAACAATTAATAATAGCCAGCGGCAAGCACGTACCAGGCTCGCATAAAAGATGTGGCGATCAAATAGCACGGAGTGAAAACTTAGCGCTTTGTAATTTAGAATTCTCAATAACAAATTGTCGGGGCTATTCCTAGTTCCCGGGCTGGGGCGCCAATTTATTTTTCGGTCGCGATCCAATTATTTTTGGGCACGTTAGTGAGGCATAAATCTGTGTTGGCCCAGGGCACGCACCCGGACCCACCTCATAATACCCACAACTAAGTTATTGCTTAACCGCTGACAGTTGCGAAACATCGTTTACATAAAATCGAGAGTTTATTTTTACGTGGGATTTGCGAAGTGCTTTTATTGGATTGCCCTTTCAACTGCGAGTGTTATAATTTTGACCGTTGTTTTTACTGGATCTCGTTTTAAAAATGTATAACGAGAGCTATTCACGCATTTGAAGGAGTATAATATTAATTTAATCATAATTCTTTCTACAAAATTTTATTGTGAATTAATTTTTAAATTGTTTCCTTTTTTGTTTCAGGTATGTTATAATATATATTGGGAAGAAACAAATCTACATCACAATAACGTAAGTCAAACTCAAACATTTATTTATTCAATTAGACTTCTTCCAAAAGCACTTTTTAATCGTCATTACATTTTTTTTAATTTAAACAACATAACATACCTATATAGATAGTTATGTGAATGGCGACATTACACAACTATACGCTTCAGGAAAACGTGCCGTAAAAAAGTGACTCCAAATGCTTAGGTAAATTTTATCCATTTAACTTAATTACTGAGTAGGTAATGGAGTTTATGGCTTCATTATTAATCTCGCGCTGTGCTTTCTTCCTCGAGCCTTGAATATAACTTCGAATGGCCCCTTTAATTTAGAGCAAGCGATTTTATACCTTATTCGTTAATTTCTCTGTACATTCAGAATCCACTTTCCAAACACGCGTTTATGGAGGGTGGTTAGATAACGATCACCCTAGGCGCCTATCAAAGGAGTGTCGCAAGATTTGACAATAAAAACTTACTTCTGCTTTTAGAAACGGCGTCTGTGTGTAATTTATTGTATGCCACACATTTGCTACATGGAACCATAATACTATTAGCAGAGATTGATGGCATAATTTTTGAGATTCTTAAAAATATGAAGTTATTACTTCTTACAGGATTCAGTTTGTATTATTACAGTCAAAATCAAAGTCTCATAATCAAATCCTCTCAAAAGATATTTCTATCCACAGCCGCGACTAACTTTAATAAGTTTGGGGCCGTCTAATAAAACAAAATAAATCATCTCAAAACCTTTCATTACGCATATTAAATATTCCAAAGGGCAAACATAAACCCGGAGCAACTTAATAAAGGTAATATCGTAAATGAAAACCGAATTATTCTATTACAACAATTACCGTGCTTGCCAGAATCACAAGGAGTGTTTGGATAAAAACCCCGAAACATAATTAGTGGGTAATGGCCGTGAATGCAGTAAATCTTAGAAAGTTGATGGTGCCTCGATACCCGGACGGTTAGCGGTTAGACTCCGGTCAACCGAACTCATTAATTGTTATTGCTATCGTAACAATTAGCTCTTATTACGTGCTTACTTGCTGCTTACGACTCGGATGTATCAATTTATCATGGCGTTTGTGATTGTTCTGCTTTATTGTTCCTGTAGAAGAAGAATGAAGATAATTTTATTCTTTGAAAAAGATTTGACATCACTAATTGAAAATAAATTTTGTATTAAAAATTTTACAAAACACATAAGATATGTATCGACAATAAACTACCAATATAAATTAATTGACTACACCTACTGCCTAACAATTACTTCTTGAATACACAACCTTTAAATGAACGTCAAAATTGCTTCATTTAGGCGCTATATAAGTATTTGAGTAAGTGGCAGTATTTCAGACCGGTTCGGCACCCGGCGACAAAATTTAGGCACGAGGTTCCCGGGTAAAAAACAGTCGGTGCGTATGAAAGCTTTGACAACGTTTTACCGTAGTATAAAGAGAAAAGTAAGTTATCTTCGAACAAAGGTACATCGCGCCGTTTGTAGGTTGTAACGCGGAGCGCTTGGCCATGGCTCCCCGTTCATGTACGTACGCAAGCTTGACGCACGCAGAAAACGCAGCTCGGTTCCTTCTCATTGAAATTTCTCTTGAGGGCCACACCATTGCTGTGACCAGTCGGTGTTTGTTTATACAATTATTTTAAATGTAATGTTACAAGTGACAACCCTGCGCCTCGCGAGTTTAGGTACTATGCGCTCCTAAACGCCGGGAATCGGTCTACTTCTCTCTTTATACTATGGTTTTAGGCTGTTACCAGCCGCCGTGTTTACTTTTCTCTCTCGACAAAACCTTGTCTTTTACTACCGAGTTAAAAAGACCACTTCGTTTCTATTTTTTCATGTTTCAATGAGTTTTATCTCCATCTTATAGAAGCATTTGATGTTAGATATTACATATTTTATCAGTTCCTTTTAGTCATTTCAATACTTTTGTGATAAAATTTTTATTTAGATTAAATAAATGCTGCAGAAAATTTGTGTCGAAAAAATTTTTTCGCTTACACAAAAATTGGGATGCAAGAGTAGAAAATACACCTAGTTACGGTCCAATTTGGTTGGAAACTTCCAGAACATTATCATATACATTAGAAAGGTAATATTTTAGATAGACCCCGAGGTTAATTGCCGCTGTCGTCTTATTACACCGTCCATAACCTATTTACGGTTCCCCTGAGGAAGATTTCCCCTGAGCTAACTGGGTAGAGTGATGTAATTTGACAGGATTTGCATATTTTAACGTGGATTTCGTAATACGCTTGTGTAGCGTTTAATAGATATATTTTTGTAACAAACTAAGCGAACGTTTTGCTTGGGGACTTAATGGGAACATCAAACGGATAATTACAAGCGTTTCGGTTGATTATTCGATGTTTTGGCGAATAATGAGAACAGTTTGTTAGTCATTAATTATGTAGTAAATTTGATAACGTAAAATTATCTTAATAACGGAAATTATGGCAAACTTTAAGCCACGTATGTGTGTTCGAATATCATACACAAATATAGATATTTTGTAATATTAGACTTACAATATATTGGATAATATTAATTACAAAAAATATTAATTTACTTTCTCATCCCGTACTAATATTCCTCGCAATAATTTCCTAACATGTAATTCAAAAGACTGTTTAAATAAAGGTACTCGTATCTCATTCAGATGCGAATATAATTTATTCGAGCCTCATTTTATTGAATATAGAAATCTCTTCCACGGATCCGTTCCGCTTCAATTAAGCTACGTGAGGAGGGTATTGTATAACTTATGTGGATTTTATTAGAATTATTCGAGATTTGTCCATAGTACTTACCTATTCTGTACAATTTTACTTAATAATGTTCTACGGAAAAGAGATGAGTGCGCATTGAATTAAAATATTGGAAATAAAATTGGGTTGGCGATAGTTTTTTCTATTAGAAATGCAATATTACAAATTGTAGGAAGAATCACTTATATCAAACATAAATGGTACCAATGACAATTATTTGAGTCCAAACATAGTTTCACTCGTACAATATACGACTATTATAATTTAACTGCCTTCTTGGTACAATGGTTGACGTGTGAGC
This sequence comes from Colias croceus, assembly GCF_905220415.1. Classification (NCBI taxonomy): domain Eukaryota; kingdom Metazoa; phylum Arthropoda; class Insecta; order Lepidoptera; family Pieridae; genus Colias; species Colias croceus. Next base: position 3,720,944 of record NC_059541.1, on the reverse strand, counting down.
GTAGCACCGAGGGGTCCTGGGTTCTGTTCCCGGTGGAGACGAAGAAAAAAATGTCTCGGTCTGGTAGGACATAGAAGGCTGATCACCTGCTTGTCCCTAAAAAAAATCGATCAGTGAAACAGATGTATTAAGCATCTGCCCCTTACCCCACTAGGGAACATGGGACTTCACTTTTTTATAATTTAATATAACGTAGTAATTTAAATAATCCGAAAATTACCGAATCCCGAATCCAAATAAGTTTAATATACTTGTGTACTTATACGTGCTTCATTAACTACAACAATAAGAACAAAGCTTCTAACTTTATAAGTCTGCAAAACATATTCTATTACCAGCGTAATACGTGGAATTTTCCTCTTTTCCAATATAGACACTTTTCTACAGAATGAATGTGGCTGGTCGTTCTTTTAACTTGAGCAAATAATTTTAACTAAAATTAATTTTTCGAAGACATCGCAATCGTGGAGGAAAGTAATTTTCGCAAAATATACTGAAAATTGCCACGTAAAAGCGGCATTATGCTAAATATTTTGCCTCACAATTAAAAATATATAGTGACGCTTTCGGAGCGGCATTTTCGGTATTTCAAGTGTGGCCACAGACCGCTACAACTTTTATGAGCCGGCCACTATGTTCAATGTTTTGTTCCCTTTTTTCAAACACGAGAGAAGCGTCGAAATCCTATTTCTGACCTGCCGATATTTTTTAAATTTCAACGTGAACCAAGTTATAGAAATAAAGTTTTGGCGCCATTTTGTTTGGTCGCCTCTGTTAACATTTATTATTCTACATTTTCGGGTTGCGACGATAGTAGTTTTACTTTTATGACTTAGTAAACTTTATTGAAAGTTCTTGCGATTTATTTTATGGTGCGTAGTTAAATTCTATTGGAATCAAACTGCACTGTTATTGTATTTCTATCTATCTGTATATATGTTATATTCTCCTTGAAAAATTTTATCTTAAGAATAATACCTGAAAGTATGGTAAGTCCACTTTTAAAATGTTTATAACCTAACACAAGGATAACTTTCTTTAGAATTACATTAATTCTGTATATTTTGAATGTCTTCAAATCTTTAAATAAAATCTACAAAGAAACAAATTTCCTTTTAAGAGCTTTATTTAAATACTTCAAAAAGTAATCAAGTTTAATGAAAATATAATAAATAAGGAGATCTCAAAGCATCTGCGCCCAAAAAATTCCTACACTAAGCTCACAGCTTTTTAGCATAACGTGTTTTGCGATCAGATTCCAAAATGAAGGCTTTGGGAACTAAAACAATACGAATCTGCTTTGAATTGCAAAAATGTTTCTTGCCTGCCGTTTGCGAATCACAGTTTGATATAACTTATTTTAGGAATAACTTTAATATTTTATTCTGTTTTCGCTCGAGGCAGAAATGAATATTGTTGTGGAAACAAATCCAGAGATTTCGGTTCTTTATACTTTATTTGATAAACGTAATTCATTATATTCGATCGTTGTATTGCAAGGGATTTCGAAGTTAGTCGGAATATAAATTTTTTCTTAATTTTTTATTAATTATTCATGTTTTTGTCTCATTTCTGTGTCAACTTCTCGGTATGGATAATATAATCTAGTTCACAATTTTATAATTCCTTTTGAATTTTTATTTCCTGTAGCTTTTTACATTCTTTGAATATATTCATTAATTTATATGATTTAAGTCTATACCATAACATTAATAAATATAATAGATGAACATATTTAGAGCGGAGATAAAGTTTTTGCTTTTTAAGATTTGCCGATCATAGTTTTTAAGCCATATAATTATAGCGTCCATCAATTATGATTGAATTTGTTATTTTAGCACATAAAAACAAGCCTACAATTTTGTTATTAAGTTTCTCATAACTAACTTTGACTTACTATAACTTTGTGGAGGTAGGTTCCATATTATAATAATTACTTAAATAAATGTTACCAGAATGGACACAATTTCGTTTTAAAAATTTCCCATTCATACATAAACAAATAACACTGAAATCACATTACACATACACGTAAATCTAATTAAGCGCCTATTTATCTCCCAATTACAATATTATATGGATCCATACCATTCATTAATTACGATGACGTTAATAACGATATAGGGCACGAGTACGATACGCAAGCACGCGAAAGCACTCAACCAAACGAAATATACCTAACTTTAATACTTCATTACGAACAACTCCCACCTACTGCAATTTGACGTATAATAACCGTTGTTTTTGTTATGGTGCTGCATTGTGCCATACCATTGTGGTCACGGACTATGGAACGCTTTTATTATAACACAATAGCCATCTTATCTGCAACCGTAATGTCAGGTTGATTTAATCAAGCCTGGATCCAACGGTAAGTCTGCAGAGATACTGAATGAATGCTTGAAATATGAAACTGCGGGATATTCAGTTTGTGTTTCTGAAATATATATTGTAGCTGTACCTACCTACAATATTCCAAGTTATTGAATCTGGTCACACAAACTGAATTAAACGGGACCTGGAAGAAACTGAATTTCAAATGAGCGCGTTAAAAAGTTATAAGAGGTTTTAACATTGGCCAGTGATAGACTATTATACTCACTTAAAAGGCTCCGCGCACAAAAACTTGGAAAGCCTTTTCGAAGATTCGGAAAATAAATGAAAAACGAAGCAATTACCGATTCTTGGCCGAGAATAAAGTTTGTTTTACTGGCAAGGAATTAATATTCATTAAAAAATCTTTCTCGGCATCATTCTGTTGAAACTTTGTAATCAGCCCATGTCGGCCGGAGCGAGGCTCTGCGCGACGGTTTTGTCAGCAAATTTCAGAGTTTTGTGACTTTCTAAATTTTTCCTGCTGTTATAATTCGAACAATTTGGGTGAAGGATATTTGCACATTTTCAACCGGGGATTTGTTATGCGATTAGTATATACTTTGATTCTCATGAATGTTGCGGTTAACTTTGAATGGCGACGTTGTTCGAAATTTTGAAATAGCTAATCTGAAAGATTAATCGAGAAAAGATGCACCTAGCATTTTTTGTTACAAAGATAAATTGTACAGATAGTTATGATATTCATTTAAAATATAATAATGGTAAATCAATATTATTTCTTTAGTATTTTTATCAAACAATTTTACTCCACGTTTCCCAAAAATTTTAAAATACGTACAATGAACCATTATTTATAAAGCACGAATCCCACGTAAAACCAAACAAACATAGAACATAAACATTTCCCATAATATTTTAAGTAGCTTACGTACAAAACAAAAGGACCGCCGTCCACAGGACGAGGCCGATCAATCGTATACCATATCATGTACAGAGGCCGGTCGCCCGCTATATTTCTCTGTCATTATCCTCGACATAAATATATTAGCTACAACAGAATTTCGTCCGCATCTAGTCTGTAACAATTTATATACACATTTTTAACAAAAACCGTTCCCTTTCGCCAATTCAATTTAGCGTCTACTTCTTGTCGTGTGACGTTTCCTGGAACCCCTTTTGACTTAATCACATATGGGAAATGCTAATGCGAAATGTAAATAGCTACCCTGTGTGGACGGACAGACTTCTGGTGATTTGTTCTATTTAAATAGGAACAGCCATGTTTTATTTACACCACGTTGTTTGTTATTTTTATTTATCAACTATAAATATGATGCAAATAGTCACTCCCAATGACATTTCCAATCATCGCTCGCACATAAAATAAAGAATGTAGCAATATGCAAGCTTTTATTTTATCATGTTTACGAGTCAAATCAGGCGAAATCGCAAGTCAGAATAATAAAGTAGTAAATATTGTTTTTGTTAATACAGAGGCGCGTAAGGGCCATGAGGTCAAACGATACGTCCCTAATACGTCACTTCCGCGCACGTCGCGAACATTGAGCGAGCTACTCGCGACCCGAAATAACGTTTTATATTATAGCCTCTGGAAGCCTTGAAGGGTTGAAACATTGACGGTCGGATTCGCAAACAGTACATAAAGATCCGGCAATCTCACGGTTTTTCTGAATTAAGCCGTGAAAGGACATCCCGGCCCGACCCTTCCGAATTTCCCGACTTCCCGGGCCGGCTGGCACCCGCCCGCATTATTAAGTGATTTCGCTGAAACAAATCCACCGGACTCGAAATTACTTTAGAAATATTTTCGCTCACATATTTTTCAAGGGAATTCCTTACGCTCTGGTCATCCGCCGGCCAAGCCGCAAATTATAGAGCGATTACGAAACTGAAATTGCGGACAATTTATCCATTTCGAAGCCAGTTGTGTGAAAAATTTTACGCGAGAGTTTCATCTGAATTTAATGTTATTTGCGCGTTAAATTCACGCGATTCTACAATATTAGTCAATAATGATTAAATTATTTACTAATATTGTGTGTTTGAATTAAAATAGATGTAATAGAGACAAGAGTTAAACGGTTTATATCAGGTAAATTTACATTGTTTAAATTATACATAATTATATAAAACGTTATATTTAACGTACTATAGGACCTCATAAAAATATCTAATATTTGGATTTGTATCGTAACTTTAACGTTTTTAGTAAAAATAAAAAATACCAACTGTTGCTACTAACTTTGAAAGCTAGAGAATTTTGTGTTTGTATTTGTTTATTAACTCCAAAGAAAACTCCCCCATAAATCAAAAACAATGCACCGCTTGACTGGAATGATTCCAACGCGGCCCGCGGGGGTCCACAAAGACCTTGATGAAAATTTGTGCGTCCCAGAAATTAATTCCTTTTATATTTAATGCCTCGGCTATTAAGTGTAACCTCGTTCTCTTTATGACCCACTTTAATCGCTGTTTAATGAAAAATGTGATATTATAAATTTGCCCCGAGCATTTTAAAGCACTATTTCAGATAAGACTTAATACCGTAAAACGTTGAATGAAACGCGAATTAACTCTTTTAATAACATAATTAATTAGAAGCTAATAGTTGTGAAGTAAACTTACATTTTGCAGGTTTTTTCTAAAGCTTAATTAATAAATTAGCAGAGGAGAAAATTTAAAACGCAAAAGCTGTAAAATGTTATGCTTTTATCAAAATTAAAAATTAATAGCAACATTCTAGATATTCTTGTTCTAAGCAAGCTTGTAACTTATTTATTAAAGTTGGCAAATAGCGTTGGAAATGGTAGCTTGAGTTATACGAATAACAGCAATTGTAAGTTGAACAAAACCCAGAATGGGTAGCGCCTAAGGGCACCTACTTCGGAACTTATGAAGGGCCTGTATCAGTCCTCCTCCTCGCAGGCGAAGGAACCCAGATATAGATTAACGATAGAAATGCATTCAAGTTTACTTATGACGGAAATACTATTAGAAATCAAGATAAGACTATTTTATATGACGTAGATATTTCATATTCTCGGGCATGTTATATAAATTACAATTTACTAGCACATGCTATAATTTTTATTATAAACATTATATGACGAAAATCCAGACCGTTTGTTCTGTATTATATGGTTCATGTTTAGGATATATTATAGACTTTCCCTTATATATTGTCATAGTTTATGTAAATTATTCATGGAAGTATAACAAGGTTTTTCTATACAATCTAAACTAACATTGATTGTTAAAAATATTATCTATAGAAGCCCAACTCTTTAGTCTCATAAGAAAACAACGTCAAAATAATTACCCTTCTTAGCATGATCTATTAAAAAAGCAACATTGTGTCTACTTTGTAAGACTAATAAATTTTCCAAGCGCTCGTTAAAGACTGGTGAAGTCGAATTGCTTATCATATTTATCTTATATTATATATTATTAAATATTAATGTCGCTTATTTAATACAAGAAATACAACACAAAATATATTCAGAAATTACATGATGAATTATAAAAACTTCAGTCTTCAAAATACGGCCATGTTATTTCATTTCACGCACATGTAAATCCATACATATAAGGAAATCGGTATTATTGAATTGTGTATTGTGTTCGATCCTCACAATGAAACCAACCGCTGTATCAAGCAACTTCTTATTACATTCAGTTCTTCGTAGCAACGTATTATTATATCTGCTACGATATTACATAGTTTTATGTATAGGTACTTTATACATAATATATCTAATAAAGTGTAAAGATTTTGTTGAACTGAAACTTCTAGGGCGGCCATAAGTTTTAAAGATCGCATCTTGCTGTACCGTCATGTCACGGCGAAAGGCGACGATGTTGGTGTCTTTGAATTTTGCCAATGAAGTTTCACTTCTGACACGTGTTCTCTGCACACACGTTCTTTTTTATTTATATCTTCGCTATAAGTATACCTACTTATTATAAGTTACAGAGTTTCAGGCAAGGAACAGGAATGTTAAGTTAGTCATGCTGAATAAAATAATCAATTTAATTAATGAACTAGAGAAGGTACAACAGTACATTTAAAATTCAACTTCAAGAATTCCGTAGTAGAGCTCGAAATGTTAATTTATACATTTCCTTTCAACGACGATTACAAAAGTACGTCACGATTGAAATCAATTATTTATACAAACCGTTTTCGATCTTGAAAGCCATAATTGTAATAAAATATTTCGGAATAATTTAATTCCTCTTATTTCCGTAAGCGTTACTTTCAGATTAATAGCCGTAATTTAAAAAATACAGGAACCTTATTAAGTCTTGTTGTAAAGCTCATTAAATTTTCTTTTACAAATTTCGCTGTTTTTCATCTTCCGTTGTGTGTAATGTTTTCCACGTGTAAATACTTTACAGTTTCCTAAAAAAAAAATTACTTACCTTTATAACAGTAATTTAGTTAACACGTATTTTTCTTAACTTCCAATAAGGAAGATAGATATAAATACCTTCATTGTAAAAACTCTATAATTATACTTTTGAACATTTATTTAGAGAAATTTACGTTTGAAGCGTTTTTATTCAAATAAATATTTATGGACTGTGCTAATTTTAAACTTTTAGGTACTTGATATCTATACATATAATAAATCTGTAGAAGGGTCAATTCTGTACATTGAAAATATTGAAAAAATAAATAGCAGGGGGTGTTACTGGATCGATACCAAACCCAAATATGTGATTAAAAAAATTTTTGTCTGTCTGTCTGTCTGTCTGTCTGTCTGTCTGTCTGTATGTGAAGACATCACGTGAAAACTAACGGTTCGATTTCGATGAAACTTGGTATAATTATACCTTATTATCCTGGGCGTAAAATAGGATACTTTTTATCCTGGAAAAATACGTAGAAAAAAAAATAAACTAAAATTTTCAGTTTTATCCATAGACGTTGTTCTATACCGCAGTGGATTCAGCGCCGTAACATGTAGCTCCGAAAGTCGGATTTGGCTTGAACCGTTTGCGTCACACGAGAGCCGCACGATGCCACGCCTGCCACGACTCCTATATAAGGACTGCGATCCGCGCCCTTCTGGCTAACATTGAGAAACACCATACAAAAAAAAAAAAAAAAAAAAAATCCGCGCGACGCATAAAATTTATGAATTTTGATGCGAGCGGACGTGTCCAGTGTGGCGAGCGGTCGTTCTTATTGGAATAAAATATATTGTATGCATAATAATAATAATTAACATATTAATATTGTTTTCACCGTAAATTGGTTTATTCATTAAACTCATAAAGGTCTCAGCACACATATGGGATCGGAAAGGGATCGTAACCGTAACGCCTTTCGCCTCGCTGTCAACCAGGCGTCAACCTACCGTATGCACGTGACGAAAGCGTATCAGCAGCGCCTGTACGTCAACTCGGCTACGGCTAGGCGACACCGGCGTTACGCCTAAAAACGGTAAGTACGGCATGTCGTAGCAGGCAGAGACGTAAGCGCGGAGACGGAGAGACGTAAGCGCGGGGACGGAGAGACGTAAGCGCGGGGACGATGAGCCGTTAGCGCTGGAATAGCAAGTTCGGAGCCCGTTCCGAGGGGAGGCGATTACGTTACTATTCCGATTAGTGTGCGTTGCAGTAGGGAGTTTAATACAAATCATTCTGAACGGCTCGAGGCGATATGGTTACGATCCCTTTCCGATCCCATATGTGTGCTGAGACCCTAATTCTCTCTGTCATCTCATTTCATTGTATTTGTAACTATACATATTATAATAAATCTGTAGAAGGGTCAATTCTGTACATTGAAAATAAGTTGAAAATATTGAAAAAATAAATACCAGGGGGTGTTACTGGATCGATACCAAACCCAAATATGTGTTTAAAAATTTTTTTGTCTGTCTGTCTGTCTGTCTGTCTGTCTGTCTGTCTGTCTGCATCACGTGAAAACTAACGGTTCGATTTCGATGAAACTTGGTATAATTATACCTTATTATCCTGGGCGTATAATAGGATACTTTTTAAATAAAATACGTAGAAAAAAATTAATCTTTTCAGTTTTATCCATAGACGTTGTTCTGTAGAACCGCGAACACACGTTGCGTATTATTATAGGCCTAGCCGTATTTGGGTCCAATATATATTTATAAGATATCATTGTCAGAGTTACTCAAAATGAAGAAATAAACCATCCACGCGAAGACCGACATCCGCGCGGACGGAGTCGCGGGCGGAAGCTAGTCAGAAATATGAGGGAACTTAATTTCTGGGGTAATAATTAACTCGGTAATAATTACAGGCCTTTATGTTCTTATTTGAAATAATAAATGTAGCTGTTTCAAGTGGAATTATTGAAGACTAGCGGTCCGCCCCGGCTTCGCCCGTGGTACCTACATGTTCACGTTTTTTTTTTTTCATAAGAACCATCCTCGTACTTCAAGGAATAGATTCCGCATCGCACACGATGACAAATAAATATTTTTTTTACATCTTGGGTTACATTATTGCAGTTTTGGTAAGGATCTCTATTTTTTTTTAAATGGAGCTTTCTAATGGTGAAAGATTTTTTTAAATCGGTCCAGTAGCTTATGCGTGAAAACCATACATAAATACAAACCTTTCCTCTTTATAATATTAGTATAGATTGGTTAAGTGATAAGTCTGCTACATATTATTTTACGAGTAACTTTGTTCATATTTACTTGTAGAACTTGTTGCATTTCTCGTCTTTGCTTAAATAATTAATTAAGTTAACCTTATATACTTTAGAAGCTTATAAAAAAGCCATAAACATCTTCATATATATAAAGTTATATACAAAGATATTCGACATACAATGAGACGTTTCCTACATCCTCTTGAAAGCTAACAAATCCCTATTACCTCCAAATCTATCAATTTGCTTTATCATTTTTTGCTGAGTCATTCAGTATAATGGCTGTACCATCGGGTTAATGGGATTATAAGCACCATTCTCACTTTACACCCATTATTACTGTGTATTGTCGATTTTACTATTAGCTTTTACAAAGTAACGTATGAACTATGGACGAATATACGGTATTTTCTTTTGTTTGACTTCAATAATTAATAAGGCACTGTGTTTTAAGTGTTTCATATTAGTTTTAGTATTTTGATAACATTTAAAGACCAAAACAAATCAAACTTTCAATGTATCGTTAGTTGTTTTATTTTACTTGACTAACTATAAACGAAAACTATCACTGAAATTGAATCAAGATAAACACAAGCAATTCAATGGTTTACGGTAGGCACAATATAAAAATAAATACCAAATTACGAATAAAACTCACTATTACAATCTTCCGGCCATTTCCACTATCGCAAAAACTTAATCGCAATCAAAATCACGATAATGCTATAACAAAAGAAAATTGCCGAGCATTAATTAATTTATATGCTAATATATTGTTTCCAGAATAAGGTATGGTCGGCTCCTAATAACCTGTTTCAATTAACTGAGCTTTCCGACGTACAATGAAATAAGCATATTTTAATATTAAATTCATTTTTGAGCCAGCTCTTTGTTATCTGTCTGTGTTTCTTACAAATCTGTTTTATTATTCGCTCGTTGTAAATTCTAAATTATTCATGTAACAGCGTAATTAATATCTTAATACAGGGTCTGTTAATAACATTCGCTTTATGCGTACCATTGTTAAATATTGAGGACTTATCACCGTTCCTGGAATGTTTATTATTGTATATGTTTAATTGTATTTATATAACATAAATTTTGGCCTATTTTTGGGGTAAGGAAGCGATAAAATAAAACAACTTAGAAATGATAGAACACCATCCATTCTCATTTTCGACAAAACAATTTAATCATAAAATTATCTCCTCTTTTCCTCATTCTGCAATATTTTTATTTACCACTTTTCACTGGATTTATTATTATGTTCGTTATAGCATAAGATAATGTTGTTAACAAATACTAGCTTTACCATATTGGTATTTAAATCCCCAAACATAATCCAGTGTAGGCCGTAATTGCTAACAATTATCAGACGTCAATAAAGCGATACGATATTCTCTTTGAAAAATAAAGGTACAAGTCCGAGACGGGCCGCAGACCGCAAACTGCAACCGCACACTGCAAGCGACAGCACTTGTTTCTATGAACATCTATGAAATTGATTCCAAGCGCGGCGACACTGCTGCCTGCAGACGCAACGCGCAGCGATTCATAGATGTTCATAGAAACAAGTGGTGTCGCTTGCAGTTTTCTGTTGCAGTTTGCGGTCTGCGGCCCGTCTCGGACTTGTACCTTTAACCTCGATAGCCGTGTTTGAAAACATCCGAAACGTTCATCATATTATGCAAATTTCGCGCCAATTAACTGACGTATCAGTACGTTGAGGGCTGCGCCGTTATTGATTGCGTTTTAAACGCAAGAACAAACGCGTCGATCACTAAACAGCACGCGATCAATCAGGCCTGTCGATGCCTGAGCGGTGGCAGAATAAACTAAAATTAATAGCCGGCTTTAAACTTTCAATCTGGATATTTATTTCGAAGAGGTCTCTGACGCACGGATTTGGGCGAGGCAGCGGCGATGAAATTTTAAACTTTTTTCATCATTTATTCAGTGTGTAACGTGTATCCAAAACGGTACAAAATACGAGTTGATGGAAGGTTATATTGAAATAGCTTCTATTTTAGGAAATGGTGAAGTTTTTAAAATGCTGTTTTTGTTATTACCTTTATAATTGCATGCAAACTGCATTGTTAAGAATTAATTAGTATTTATTAGCATACCTACAAATGAATTGTTCTTATAATGTCTTTAGCTATTTCGCACACCCCTATCAGTCCCTTCTAAGGCTTTTAAGGAGATAAGTGATAATGAGTGATTCCTATAAAACTTTTTTTATGTTTATTATTAATACAGGTATGACTAGTCAGACTATTACGTATCATACATACATCGATAGCCTAAACCTAAGCTAACTTAGCCTTAGCTTAGCTAAGGCTCTTAAAAATTAACAATATTTTATTTGGAATCAAAATCACTCTATCTGTCGTAATTCTACGTAGAACATTCCTAACGACAAAAAGCGCTTGTTTTAAAGCATTTTCGCGAGTATTACTTAACTGTAAACAATCCATACAACATATTATTATGTCGGCTTGTTGATATAGTTAATTGAAAAAATACAACTGACAGCTGTCGCTGAACGTAGGTACTTACCTTGACCCCGAAAAATAGGCACAAGCAGGAAAAAGTGTTTTCATGATTCTTTTATAAAATTAAATGCTTATTATATGTATACCAACGTAGGCACGTATTTCCCAAATATTGATACAAGACAATTACTTTTACGTCGATATTAAATTTTCTTAGAATTCCTAAAAGATTGTTGGGGCTTTGAAAATCTTATTAACTTAACGTTGAACTAATTTAAAATCATCGAAAAGCATTTTTTTCGAATGCTTACAACGGCATTAATGATAACACATTCCTGGAAACCAAAGATTTAACTGCGTAAAAACCTAAATTGAATTCATTTAGATCATCCATCAAAGTCCATAAGATGTAAGAATTATTTTTCTTGCCTCAGAAAGGACGCTCATCTCCAAACAGGGAATATTTTAATGTCTTTTTTAATGTAATTTCTTTGAAAGAAACGTACAAAAAAAACTTTGAATATGAGATAATTTGACAGTTTTTTGCCATGCGAAAATAAATTGTATGCTTCGGTAAGACAAAGCAAGTGTAGGTGTTTTTGATTTCTGAAACATAATGAAATAATGCTTACAACGTACCTTCATAACAGAATATTTTCAGAAGTATTGACCTTTTTTATTTTATTTACTTACGTTTATGTTACTTTTTAAATTAATTTTCGCTTTTATCTTTATTTACGTCAACAATTACAGATAAAATATCATACCACGTACGACACCAAGTACGACACACTAAAGCGTACCTACACTCGAGCGCTTAAATTGTTGATCAAACTAAATTTGTCCCATAACAAGAACAAGTATCACGACATAATACACAATATCCAGCTCATACTACATCCGAGGATTTCTTTCAATTCACCTTGTTATCAATAAAACGATCCAATTTTCCTTGAATCGTTTCGACGCTGACAATATCGGAAACTGACACATCACTACGTGACCGAACCTTTGACAACTGTATTATTATTTTATACGTGTATTCTGATATCTATGACAACCAAGAAGCTTATATCTAATACACTGGAGATTTCGGTATGAACATTGACGTGTAACAAGAAAATATTGCCCAGTTCATGTTTTTTATCACTTTCACACCTAACTTGGTATTGCCACTGTTAATACGAAGTTTTCCCAAGGCTACTATGTATGCTGTAATATTCTGTGCAAAAGGTTAGTTTTTGTACATGAGTTTGTTGATAAATTGCCAACAACGTCATTCAGAAGCATTGTTGGATGAGACAATTATTATTTATGCTAAATAAACTAAGTATCTGAACCAATTATTAAAAAGCGATACTCCCTGATTATGGGTAGTCACCATAATAAAATTGTAGCAACTCTCACTTTGTCAATATGGCATGTGTGTCAAAAAAATTGCGTCGCTTCGAATATTTAAGTTAATATTGTTGCTTATTTAATGAATATTTTCCGAATATAAAGAATGCATTGTATTGTGCAAAATTGCAGAAGTGTTTGGACACCAAATTCTGGCATAGAATTTCACAGGCAAGTGTATATTTACGTTATTTACAATATTCCTCAATACTCCTGCATTTACCTGTTTAGAATCATTTCAATGGCAAAAATTGTCTAATTTAGCATCATTTTAGTAAGCAGTCATGTTAAATTTGTTATTTCCCTAATACTTTATCATTGTTCAACAAGTTTTCAATAAACAGATTTAACAAGTAAGGTAACCATGATGACGAGTTTTTATGGATAGCGAAGAGAATATATTGTAATAACAATATTATGATGAAAATTTAGAACACCATTTTAAAGATTGTTACTAGTAATGAAACAACACATGACATCGGTATTGCACTCACATGTAGTTATAAGATTGTTCGTTTTTACATTGAAATTTATACTTTTTTAACTTACCTCATATTTTTTTGTTTTACGTATTTCAGCTTTCCAAAAAGTAAAATAAAAAGAAATATATGTGCCCATCAAGGTTACTGAGGATTACGACCCAGAAAAAAATACCTTTTGAAAAATAAACTTTGTAAAGTTAGCTGAAATTTGTGCAAGGCTGCTATAAACAGTTTTTCTTTGATGATTCTGGCTTGAAATTGACCCGTCGAAGCAACGCGTTTAAAAAGAAGATCTGAGTAGCTAACAATTTGGTAAACAGCATCTGATGCAAAACACAACTTTCCTCTATTTACAAAGGATGTTAATGCTATATATCGGTTCATATCCAAGCTTTGTAGCCAAAAGTTATTTATAACTATCATTCTATACCAATTAAAATTGTATGTACCTACCTATAAAGTAGTTATGACCATAATATTATAATATAAATACTGTTAAAAATATATGTCGTTATTATTTATAGACCATGATTTTTAGTTTTTTCTATTTTGAAAAATCCTGAATTTACAAACCAGCGTGGTCACTCGACAGAAAGAGACAAATAACATGACTGACGTCATTGAATGTCATAGTTTCTTGTTTCAAGTTAATGGTCATAGTGCAATCTCCAGTGTATTAGAGGATATAAGCTTCTTGATGACAACCTTCCCTATAGCTAAAACTGGCTACAACATATCCGACTTTCAGACGAAATGATAATTTAGCGTGAAAAAGACAGAAAACTCATTTTGTTGATATCGCACACGTGTCGTTTTGTATGGTCTCAATAACATTAGGTATATGACAGGAACAAATTAATTATTAGGCATACTTAATATGAGAGGATCAAATAACTTGATTTACCTCTATCCATACTAATATTATAAATACGAAGAAGAGATATTTTGATACCCGAGAAAGGACATAGGCTACTTTTTACCCCGGGACATAGGATAGGTTTTATCCCGGAAATCCCCCGGGAACGGGAACTATGCGGGTTTTTCTTTGACTGCGCGGGCGAAGCCGAGGGTGGAGAGCTAGTTGGTATACTATAAAGCTCTGCATTGAATGTAAGAATATTATAAACAGTTGTAAAACAAATGATTTAACCGTACATTGAGAACAAAGCATATGGAATACTATTGGAATGAAAAGCTTATTTCATTCGTACGCTATGTAAATTTTGATTAAATTAACGTTTCCATATTTACATAAAATCTGTAATAATAAAATTAATTAACCGAACCTTCCAGACCCAAAGCCTAAATCGAATATTAAATATCGGTAATGTTTCATAATGTATTTATAATTTAAATTTGCAAAGGAGGTATTGATCCTCTTTTCAGAATTTAGAATAGACATGAACTTTCAGATTTCAGATAAGTTTTATTAAATACTGGCTGTGCTCCGCGGTTTAACCCGCAGTGCTTCGCTCCTGTTGATCTTAGCGATATGATATATAGCCTATAATAGCCTTGCTCGATAAATGGGCTATCTAAAACTGAAAGAATTTTTCAAATCGGCCCAGTAGTTCCCGAGATTAGCGCGTTCAAACAAACTTGTCAGCTTTATAATATTACTAGCTGTTGCCCGCGACTTCGTCCGCGATTAGGTCGTTTTTCGTCATTCGTTGTTTAAAAAAAATACGTGACACTTTATTTTAAAATTTTCTTAATTATTGTCTCTTATAAAATTTAACTACATTAAAATTGAACACTCTGATAATAAAATCTTAAAATCTGAAGAAAACATGAATGTGGTTTAAATTCTACATTACTTAGTATCAAATAATAATCTAAATTAAATGTAGATTAACAGTTTGAGCACACCATTATAGAATATGTACCTAAGTATTAAATTACGTTAGTTTACATAGTAACTTTACTAAAAACACGATGACTATCTTTCGCGCTCGATACCACAAACTAAGCATGTTTGTGGTAGGTACGTGGCTCGCGTCACTTGACCCCCATCTGGATCCATGATGATGATTCCATCCTGAAGATGATTCTGAAGATGATTCAGAAGATGATTCTGAAGATGATCCAGGATGATTCCATCCTGAAGATGATTTCTTTTGCCTGGAAGAAATCACCGTCGCCTAACAAATATAATGTGTTTTCTTATAAAACCGTTACATAATTTATTTTATCTACTTAAATAATGAAAATGATATATTTATAAAATATAAAACATATTATTTAAAATGATTAAAAATAAATAAATGAAGCAACTACGATTCAAAGAAAACATCTTTTTCAGTGTGAAAATGCTCTAAGCAATCCGGGATGATGAACTGTATATCATGTACCTACTCTGATCCCAGTACGGTCGGTACGTCGATAGCCATAACGATAAATATTATAATCAGATAACCGCAAAGTCAAAATAAAAACATTACTTGTAAAGTTGTGAGTGCAAAATTTACGTTTCATTTGGCAATAACATTTTTTTCGGTACTACAACGTAGTAGTTTGATATGTGGTTGGCTGCCCCTCCTCTCCTTCCTGAAAAATATCCTCCAAAATTTCCCGAGATACTTCCAATGATTGAACCATTGGACGTTGGACATTAACTTCAGTCAAAAATTGACGAAGCGGATGATTACTAATTTCCACTTAATCCTCGCTGCTACTGTCTTTATCATCAAATCATCAATTTTCAAGTGGTGTAGTAAAAATATCAGCAGAAATCGTCTTCCAAAGGCGATATAATTTTATTAGCATTGAATAAAAAAATCAAAAGTTAACTGTAAATCTATAAAAAAAGCTACTTACAAATAAAATTTTATCAAAAACTTCTGTTCCCAATGCACCTCAAAATAATAAAAGAATCATTCATTTCATTTCATTTCAATAAATACCTGTAAGTAACAACTTACCTTTTGTGGGAACGCATGATGGTGAAAATTCACAAAACACGAAGATTGCATTTGATATTTTTGGTTTTATGGCATTCAATTGCTTTATAAATATCACTACATAGTATAAAAAAAGTCGCTTTCTGTGTCCCTATGTCCCTATGTCCCTTTGTATGCTTAAATCTTTAAAACTTCGCAACAGATTTTGATGCGGTTTTTTTAATAGATAGACTGATTCAAGAGGAAGGTTTTAGTACATAATTTATTAGGTTTTAGACAAAGCGGACGAAGCCGCGGGCGGTAAGCTAGTAAATTTATAAAACACGAAGATTTTAAAAATTGTAACTAATGAACACAACAATATATTATTATACTCTTTGGAACACAATCATTAGATTAACTGTAGATAATGGTGTCTATTTTTACTTAAAATAATAAACATCTAAGTAGGTACACTCACTTTAAAAAAAAAATGTAGTTTATTATTTACACGAAATATATCTTATAGGGAACGGAAGATATGGGTTAAAGAGTTAAATAAATAAATAACATAATTATATTTAAATTATTAATTTTTAACATTGTGTTCAGTAGTGTTAACATGTAAATTGATTTGATTTTTACGAAATCTCATAGATGGCGCTGTTACAAAATTAACATTATACAACTTACATTCTTTAAGCTATGTTTCTCTTCCCAAGTTACTTAAATGGCATAATTTTTATAGTGTCAATCTAGATATTGTCAAACAACATTTATATATGCGTCATTTGATTATTAATTTCCAATAGTTAACGTGTAAATTAGCATTTAATAGATGGCGCTGTTTCTAATTTGTCTTTATACTACTAAATTCATTAAACTGTTTCTCTGCCCAAATTACGTAAATGACATAGTTTTTATTTTGTAAAGCTAGATAATAGCATGGCTTACTCGAAACCAACATTTAAACATGAGTCTTTAGATTGTACGCTGTCGTAATACACGGAATACGTAAGAAAAATAAAGGTTCACAGCTCCTCCCCCGTAGATGATAGCTTGATAATATGTAGCCTATAGCCTCACCCGACCTGTTAGTAATATTCATGCAAAATTTGAAGTCAATCTATGCAGTACTTTTCGAGATTAGCTCGGACAAACATACAGACAAACAGACAAACAGACAAACAGACAAAAATTCTAAAAACTATGTTTTTGGCTTCTATATCGATTATAGATCACGGCCCAGGTATTCTTTTAAAAAAATATTCAATGTACAGTTTTGACTTTCCTACGATTTTATTATATGTATAGATTAAGTAATTAAGTATAGATTGTGTTATATACGTCTTAGATAAATATGTAAAGTTACGTATATACATATAATAAACGGTTATCAATTGTACTCTGCTTGGTTTGGCTATAACATACTTTTCAATTATCTGTTACCATCAAAAGCCATCCAGAAACAAATGTAACTTTTGCTTTATCCCTCAACCTCAACGAATTACACAACAACTTCAGTCTCTAACTTTTTTGTGTTATTTTTGTATTTAACATCTCTGTAACAATATTATTTACGGTATTCCGAGAAATCATACCACGAAAAGCAAATTCTCACAAAGTTTTTATTTATTAGTGTGTATACAATTCCGTTTCAAATTAAATAATCTTTTCAGTGCTTGATAGCAACCAAAATCTACAATAAAATTGATTTTCCATATAAGAATGCACATTTACTTTTTCGTAGAAGTAATTTCTGAAACCAGATAATTGGATGTAACGTTACCAATGATTTGCTGAATATATTATTTATACACAAACAAATTTAACAGTAAGACGTAGTGTATTCATCAGCGTTGAATTATGTTCTAAGTACATTTGTAAACATCATCAGCAATTTCTATTAAAACAAAGATTACAAGCGTTATATCGCAAAGGGGTTTAGCGCAGAGCCTATTAATTATAGAGACGCGTTCTACGCGGAAACCGACATTAATCTGTTTAACAAATAAGTAGCTGGGACCGTCTGCCGCACGTTTCTATACGCACCCTACAATAATAATAATCCCCGTAATAACTAGCGACTTAAACAAATGTATAGTGGCAATCGTTCATCATGACGGCTTTATCCTGTATAAATATGTCACGGGTCGCGCAATAGAATACGTAACTGTTCGCTAAAATAAAACTCTATCAAGTTGAAAATTGCTCGCAATTTATGGCCAGGCTAAAAGGTCGTGTCATTTTTCACACGCTACTGTAAATGACCGTTTAGATAAACCATCATATTTTAAACCCTCGCCTATCTTAACGGTATTCGCTAGATAAAGCTCAACCATGTTACAAATAAATTATTTCATAAAATTTTATTGCACGATTTGATCTGGACGTTATAATTTATTATATGGAAGATATGTGGTCAATATGCGTTTATAATTTACTTGGCTTTGTTATAAAAAATGGAACTTAAAAGCTTTGCTTTACAATTCTAACAATTCTAGTTTCCAAAAATACGTCCTTATACACTAATCTCAAACTAAAACTTCAACTAAACATCAATAGGAATATGTAAATCGTCATAATATTACGTAATATTATAAGGAGTAATTTCGGATTTTACATTGTTCCAAAATACATGTTCTTAAAGCACATCCTACTAGACCGTAAAACTTAATTACGAATTAAAATTATCATCAAGAAAATTTTACAGGTACATTAATATTAATTCCATGTAGATTATATCCGCTTTCCGAGTACGCCATAAATATAATATAACATTTTACGTCGCAGCTGAAGCTCGTTAAACTCAGAATGTCGCAAACGTTTTAGCCGCAACCAAAACATTTTAGTATCAAATATTACGTGAATTTTAGTAATATACATTAGAATAGTGGACCGCAGAACCACATACGTCGCAGCTTTTTAGTGGATGAGGCAGAGCTAAATCCTGCCGCCACACAAATGGCCTAGTTCGCCAGCCCACAAGACTATTATAAATTACCTGTGCTGTACGGCGGTTCATCATCGGGAATATACCACATGCTTTATTATATTTTGAGTATGTAGTGTCAAAATACATCTAACCTATTTAAATAAAATAAGTCTTTTAAATATTAGGTACAGTACGCGTCACGTAAAAAGAACACTGGATGAAAGTGATGGTTTGTGTTTGCGCATGGATCGAGTTTTGCACGTAAGCTATGTGCCGATTATTTTATTTTTGAACTAAGCTCGCGAATCGTGGCTTCGCAACTACCTATTTGTTATTCTTATACACCTCATAACACCAAATAGACCGATAAATCGCCAATGCGCAGCTTAACCGTCAGCGTTCTTTTCACTTGACGCGACCTGTACGTACTGTTACAAAAGTAATGGTATATTCAATCATTAACGTTATACATAATCAGGTGAAATACCGTTTTAATAACGTTATATTTGAAAAATAAAAATATTTTTTCCAAAATTATATGGCAATAACGAAATGAATTCAGTAAGGCTTCATTAAGGGCCGGAAATTATATCCCATTTATCTACCAATTTTGAATCATTTTCTTTATTAAATTAAAGTAGATTTCTTGTGTTGTTCAAACTCATGCTGTATTTCGACATTAAAGCGGTTATTTATTCGTTAAGTATATTCAAAGAAGCATTGATTAATAACAAATATCTGCAGTTTCAGTTAAGCTTCAAGAGAAATCTTTGCTTACCGACTTATTATTTTGATGTTTTTCTTGGTATTGAGAGTACATCACGAATTTATCTAGTTCGTAAAAAAGTCAAATGACTTTTCAAATATACCTCTACATCAGGTTTAATAGTGATAGTCAGAACTCCAGAAGTTCCAAAGAAAGATCTGAAAGTTTGGTCAGTGGTTTCCAACATTTAAAACAGAAACTTTTAACAAGATTTTGAAGCTGTGTTTAAAACTAATCTTAGAAATAACTTCAACTCGGAGCTATACGGGGTGCTTCTAACTTTGGAAGATAAATTGAACATGGTTTAGGTAACCAATACTATGTATACTGCGGTATTTAAAATGGTACTGTAAGAAAAGTACTATTAGTCTATGATTAATGTATAGCTGAAACTCTGATACATTTGAATAATTCACTTACCTACATTTCAATTTGTTCTAATACCAATATAAAAAATGTGACATTATGAGACAGGTCCTCAAAGCTCGAGCAGCCTCACAAAGCAATTGCAACGCGTAGCAGCTCGCTTTTTGAAGACCAGCCTAATTAGAAAATACTATTAAAGTTCAAATACTAATTGTTTATTATCTGATCAACTCAAATATGCGCAACTCAATCAAAATCTTTATTGCACAGCTTTCTAAAATTTACCATTAATGTGACCTTACAGGGTGTGTTCCATGTTTTCAATCCCTTTTACTTCGCATTTTGTACCAGATCACAAAAGCACGTTACAACACAGTATAGACTATACCGCTATCTTATCTTCAAACCACCATTCTTCCATTGAATTTGCACATTGCACGAATTCAGGCCAGTACCAAACATGAGATACATATCCTAGAACATTCCCGTGACAAATGGTACCACCCCAGCCTACCTGACATGGAATTTCATTTAAAGAAGCGTAACGCTACCTAATTTTGTCCCACCATGAATCAACTTTATGCGACACCGACATTTTTGTACGTTCAACTTATACCATAAAGGTGATTTATTTGTTCATACTTCGCGTATTACATGCAATTGAAATTCCTGAGCGCCGTTCATTTAGTCGTTTATTTGCATTATGGGATCCTTATGTAAATCTTATCTCAACGCTTTTCTCTTTAAACTTTTGTTTAATTAAAATTCAGCGTGAAAGTGTTTAATTGATACTTCTGTTTTGTGATTTGTTGCGTTGCATTTAGATTTTTAGAGGTCACAGAATATTCTGTCAAAATCGATTTCGGCTTTTTATTATTACGATCTAGTATATATTTAAATCTAGTTCCAATCGCTTAGTTTGAAGCGATACATTATCATTCAGCAAAATATATATTTCTAAATCATTTACTGATTTGGAGGATGATAATTATAATGATTACGACATAATGGCTGCGTTTCTTTCAAAGCCTGCATCAGTAATCAAAGTCATTAAGATTCTTTTATAACAAATCAACAACCTCCTAAATGAAATAAATTAAATAACCAATCCATTATTTACAGGAACAATCTCACAAATCCTACCGTCCTCTGACGGTGCTGACCTTCAGATGGAACTACGCGATCCACGGGTTGCAGCCGGCTGGCTACCACCTCGTCAACCTGCTGCTACATGCATTGGTGTCTCTACTATATTACAGGTAAATTATACGAATATTATAAAGCTTCTATACTAATATTATAAAGCTGAAGAAAAAAAAATGTTTATGTTTGAAAAATTCAATCCGGTTTATAATACTCTTATAGATGTACTAGATAAGTTTTAATTTAACTGTATAGATCAATGAGCTAGTTTTGTAATAAGTTATAAAGGTGGTAACCGAAAAACCAATGGAATCTCCCTTTGCAATATGTGCTACCATTTCGGCATTTTTATTATCTTACATATTTTTGTCGAACGTTCTTTTGTATCTTATAAAAGTTAGCAGAGCTTGAGTGAGAAACAAATATAATAATAATGTTTGTATGCTAATGCCAACTTTCGATCTAAAAACAATCAAGTTGTTTACACCATAGAAATAAACGTACACTCAAAAACCACCTGGCATTGTCAAGTAAAAACAAGACCAACATACACTAAAGGAGAAAGTCAGACATAATACATTAAAGGATATAAAAGAATGTCTCCCAGACAAAAGATGTCTAGTATGAAGAGCCTGGCATCTCTATGTGATATTATGTCTTTATCAGACGCTAGCGTATTATCAACGTCATATAAAACACTAGCTGCTCCGCGCGGTTTCACCCCCGTGGCCTATAACCTCCCTCGATAAATGGGCTATCTAACACAGAAAGTATTTTTCAAATCGGACCAGTAGTTCCCGAGATTAGCGCGTTCAAACAATCAAACTCTTCAGCTTTATAATATTAGTATAGATTTCATAGTACTGAAAGTATTCGTGTTATCATAAGATTGGATTTAAAATTAATCGCTATTTGTATTAATTACTCTCACTCGGCGTACTTACTTTGAAAGTTATCCAGCCAACATTTATAAGTAAACGTAGCGGACCCTTAAAACTGAAATTAATAACTATTTAATGGAAATTTCGTCAAGTTGTGCGATAGATGCCTCTCATATTTGCGTAAGTTGAAATTAATTAATATTAAAGTCCAATCACAGCTGGATCGTTAACCCGTAATTGTTAATGGAATCGGGAAACTTTTAATTGTTAGCAGTCAATAAACCACCCGTTTCGGGAAGGCTGGAGTCAACTCTTAAATAATTCAGCATTACATCCCTCACTACCTTGGCCGGGTTGCCTTCTGTGATTCCCGTATTACTTTTAACGACTTGCTCAAATAAACTTATAACAATTTGCCCTTCAATTGGCACGTAACATTTTATTATTTGTCTCTAAGAAACGCCGTAGCCATCTGAATAACTTTCGCAATTATAAAAATTAATTGGTTATTAACTCTAACTCAATAGAATTCATGGTTACAGATAAAAGAAAAATTCTTAATTGACTTTCTTGTGAAATTATAAAGTATAAAATACTCTTTAATGTTGCCTAGATAAAGAAACGAAAAATGTCTACAATGTAAATTGTGAAAAGAACAAAAGAATGGACATAAACTCAAAAGACTATTGAAAGTAGGAATTCTCCTTCAGCTCTTTGTGCCAAGAACCACGCATAAAGTATATTGTCCTTAATCAGCGCGATAAACATGGCCGCTGCATAATCGCCGCAATTAGCAATAAAAACCCGTAAATGAATAGATCGCTATCGTATTACAAAGTTCGAGGGATAATTACAGTACATTGGCGTGCATAGACGTACTTCTATTTGTTGCAAGCGCCAAAGTGGCCGAGTTAAGCCAGTTTTAATCAGACGACCGTCCGCCCGGATCCCCTTAGTTACTGCTAATTACGGATACTTGCTGTGTCCACCACGAATTTATCCGGAGTTTATGCTCAACATCCAATTTGCCAGCTTAATCCTTTTAGCTATTTTCGACCTATTACTTTTGATATCCGAATGGGTTGCCAACTTTAAGATAATGGCGCACGTGGAAAGCTAGATATTTCTCTTTAAGCGAACGCGCTCTCAACACTAACTAAAGGATGTGAAATGGTCTAAGTTTTGTTAATAAATAACAAAAACAAAATTTGACACGACATTACAAATTAAGGAAACTTAGTTTAGAAATTTGAAAAGTTATAAATAAACAAGTTGTTTTTGAGACAAACAAACATATATGAACACGTATCATTGATCAGACAATTTTACGAGCATCGAACCGAAATCCTTTTCTATAATAAACAAGGATACTAACCACTCTGCCGTCAGATCATTATAAACAAGTTGCCAATATGAATAATAACATATTCAATAGTCATTTAATGAAATCAATTCAATTGAGCTGTGATTTGTTTTAACCACACAATAATTGGAAATGTGTACAAATTAAAATATCTACCAATAAATTAAGTTAATGAAGATATATAAACATATATGGTAAAGTGAGGTTTTCAATTTAGTGGTATAATTATTGAAATATTGAAAAATGGAGATTGAAAACTTTTTTATCAAATTATTTGAACTAATTATGAATGCAGTCAGCTATAGAAGTCAACAAAGAAAATTATATTAGAATAAACTATTTTCATAATACTTAAGTCATTTTTACAAAGTGAATTATAACGTACAAAACTTTATTCTTGTGTCTTTGGTAGTGGCTTGTTTCAAATGTATTTATTTAGAAGGAAACGTAAACTAGAATAGCACTTCGAGTTAGATATGCACAATGCTCTGGTTACCGGTTAACCGCACCGTACTTTCAGTCCAATGGATTTTATACATTACTGGCTATACAAGAAAACAAGACAAGTGTATTTACTAGGTACCTATTATAGTAGAGCAGTAATGTATAAGTAACTAGCTTTCCGCCCGCGGCTTCGCTCGCGTTTTCAAAGAAAAACCCGTTCCCGTAGGATTTCCGAGATAAAACCTATCCTATGTCCTTTCTCGGGTATCAAAATATCTCTATACCAAATTTCATGCAAATTGGTTCAGTAGTTAAGGCGTGATTGAGTAACAGACAGACAGACAGACAGAGTTACTTTCGCATTTATAATATTAGTATGGATTGTAGTTATTTCCAAGAATTGGTGAAAGATAGGTAGGTATATTATTTTATGGTACATAATTCGATAAAATATAAAGTGATTCTGAAACCCGGGTATTTCATAAGCACTTGTAAAAGTTTACGTGAATAAAAGTTGAGTGAGAGTTTGTAGATTATTATTCGATTTAGAAAATTTATTTTCTTGAAGTATATTACGATAAATTTATTAGTTTGTTTTTGTAAAGATTTAGCCGAAGCATTTAGTTGCTGTTTTATCTACGGAAATAACGCGTCCTAAGGTTTCCTTTTTTGTTTTGCTACTTGTTTTAAATTCTTCCAGATTGTAACTAGCAGAAAAAAACTGAATTTAAAATTGAATTAAACTGTTTCTAAAAATAGCAAGGAAAGGAACGAATAATCAAATCCCGTTCATAGAGGTAGTTTAGTCTTAAATAAAAACATAACTACATGAAATTATGAATATGTATCTAAGCAATTAGAATAAAAAATATCCTCTGTCCCAACGATGTGTATACGCCACTTAAAACTTATAACATGTTTAGAGCACTCCAATCACATTAGAGTATCACTCGCAACTTTTAGCTTCATATTATTTGCAACCCGGCAACATTTTCACAACTTCAAAGTTATAATGGAATTACTTTTAAATTCATGACTGCCGTTTGCATGTGGAATCCCTCATCTACCTGATCCCTATTATGAATACAGGCCTCTGTACAATTCACGTTATTCCCTTATGGAATATTGCATTTCTATCACTTGCCAATTAGACCGGGAATAAGCTTCAAACGATAACATATTAAATTATATTAACCGATGGCAGATTACTTGCTTAAAAATCATGTTGTGTCCTTCATTAATTCTAGATTTGAGACGCCTAATTATCTTTATTCTTTTTTTTTTTTTAATTAGGAGCTTTTGAAAGCACACAATACTAAAATTTAGAATAATTTTCTTTTGTAAGCCATTGAATAATATTTGAAGTAAAAAAAAAATGAAGATCTTTTTCTATTCTACATCCATAAGTAATGAACATAACAATAGCGCAATTTAAAATCATAAAGAACTGTTCAAAGGATTCTTGATTTTCATTAAAATTATTCACAGAAAGAATAAAATGGAGGAGAGCAAGTTAGAAAAGTGAATTATACAAAAATTATCCTTAAAAAAGCTTTAAGAACCTCTTCCATCTTCGAGATTGCGCAAATAAGGAAATTTGTTACCCAAAACAAGAGAGTGAGGGATCATTCATAGCTTAATGAACCGAAAAAAATCAAAGGAACCGCGCAATGCAGTAACAGTTGCTGTGGATAGGGCTGTCAACTCGGAATAAAACAAATATTTATTCGTCTATGTGAAAATACTGTGTGAGTTTGGTTGATTGATTGAACGTGCTTATCTCAGGAACGATTCGAAAATCTGTTTCAGTATTAGATAGACCATATCGAGTAAAGCTTTAGGCTATATCATCACGCTAAGATAAATAACGGACTTAACGGTAACGGAGCAATGCGAAGAAAGCCGCGGGGAACAGCTAGTACTCGTATATTCGGGTATCGTGTGTATCTTACTTGAAAGGTTTCTTAGACTGGGATGAGAGCTTTGTAAACAGATTAAATGAAGACGAATGAATGTATGTTTTGTGAATTTCGAGTTATTATAATTGGTTTTGGATTTATGTGACGAATGTACGCTAGTTGTATTATTGCTTGTTGCTAATAACGAGATGGAGAGTAGTATGTAAAACTTTCAACCATTTCAGATATTATTCTTAATATAAAGACAGACAGAGATAAATTAAAAAGTTTATTAACATCTATATAATCACTTGAGGCTACACAGATATTTTTAAATCACAGACATAAACCTAATTTTTTGTGTACAGTCTACACAGGTAAAAAAGCATTTTCCTTTTTTACCAAATATTAAATTTTACCTAAATAAGGCTACCCTGACCCACTAAAAACTGGTATCATAATGTAATTTGATATTTACATGAGCGTAATAAAGTTTATTTTATCGTGGCGTATTTATTTGCGGTCCAAGAGAGTTTTAACCAAGTTGAATTAGTTTTTCATTGCTCAAAATACCGCCTCGGTCGCCATTACGCTCTTAATTATACCTACCCTTTGCCTTATTTCTAGACTATGTGTCAGTAATTAATTGTGTAACGCAGTAATATTATCTGTAAAAACGAAGCTTATTATTGTACGAAATCATTCAACGTTTGTATTAAATTAAAATTTGCATTATAAATCCGATATCAGCTTACATCGATTTTTTACCGCAATAACACAGAATATTTATCCTCTGATTATAGTTTTATTCGGCTTCGTGATTAATTTTTAATATTGCTTGCATATTTAAATAAATGAAATGATTATTATCAGACACAAGTTGTTTTTCCTTCTGAATAAAACTTCGAAACGATTTCACTACGCTTTCATCAAAGGACATTCGATATGTTGAATTTGATATTAATTTTGGTTTAATGGCATAATACTTAGTGCTATTTTAAAACTGTGAATTATGGGAAGATAAATTGTATTTCCATTGCGTTTAGTGTGCGGGCGAATCCGAGGGTTTCAGCTAGTTAATATATAATTAGAGTGACGAAGAGAGCGTATCGACGTGATTGATGGTTGTGGTCGAATGGACCGTCAACCGTGACATTGGAACACACAATATTATCACATATTATGGCCGCAATTTGTGGTACGACTTATTAAATATTCAATACATGCTGTATTCAAAAACGTTACATATTTGATTGGGACTGTTCGATTTCTGGAACTACACAAATGTGATACATGCAAGGAATTATTAAAACATCGAGATCGGATCTGGTTAGCAATGTTGGAATTCTATATTATTATAACTAAATATTATTCTAACTTATAAGTACATAATATTATACTAGGTTAAAGTATACAGGGTGTAATCGTTAAGTGTGCACAGGCGATTATTCCGTAACTATTACAGATATCAAAAAACTTTAAACTGATATCGAAAGTATTTAACCTAATGAGTAAAATGGCCATAATAAATTTTTAAAAATAAAACGAGAAATATCTAAAAAATTAACTTGAAACCCTCCCATACATTTAGTATGAGATACGAATATCCCATGTACATGGGTTGATCCAAAAGTAATGATAATCAATATTAAACAAGGTCATTACAGTTATAATAATTATGTAGTTCTCTAGAATATAGTCTTCTAACTAGAAAATATACTTCAATATTTTTTTTCCAAAACTAAAAAAAAAACTTTGACTTCATCCACAAAAACCCCTCCACGCGGCCATCACTTCGCTGTCGTCTTAAAATAATTTATTGCTGAGAAAGTGTTTCTTGTGCCGAGGAAAGAGATAAAAGCAAATAGGAGCTAGATCTAAAAAATAGGGTAGGTGTTCAAGCATTTGGAATGCCGATTTTTGAATGGCAGCCATCGCAACTGACGCTTTGTGATCTGGTACGTTGTCTTGGTGAAACAGCGTTCAGGTCCGCAGTTTGCCATGTCTCTTTTCCTTACTAACCTACCGCAATCTTTTAATTTGGTCTGTTTAGTAAGAGCCCAATAAAGTGGCTACCTTTTTAAAATATTCCACCATAATTATTCCTTCAGCGTCCCAAAAAACTACCGCTTTAATCTAACCTACTGATTTTCACTTTGAATTTCTTCATCTTCACTTTGGAAGCTCGCATCCAGGACATTGATTGTTTTTTTGGTTTCAGCATAAACATGGTGAACTCGGGTAACGTCCATGATCACAAAACATTATCCTGATATCATTAAAAATTTAGAAATTTACCCTCTACATGTCGAATCGTTGTTTCTTCTTTTCGTCGGGAAACATTCTGGCACGCACGGCTCACATTCAAATTAATGTAAATAATTGGAAACGTGGCCTGTTGATATGATTTTTTTGTAATTACTTAGTGAATACATGAGCAAGCAAAAAACATTTATTTTATATTTTTATGTGCACAGGAAATACCCAATTAACATTACTTTTGGATCAACCTAGTACATTTATTATGAAAGATTTTAGCTTTTTCTTTCTTTTTTTGGTTTTCTGCTTTAATTACTTCGCAAATTTGAAGGGAAGTTCATCTAGAAACTGTAAATAGAGCTCCTCATTGTATTGCACAATGAGGACATCACTTCGAAAATCTGCTATGAATACAAAATGTATGGGAAATAAAATGTATGGGAGCGTTTAATGTCACATTTTTGGATATTTCTCGTTTTATTTTAAAAAATTTATTATGGCCATTTTACTCATTAGGTTAAGTACTTTCGATATCAGTTTAAAGTTTTTTGGTATCTGCAATAGTTACGGAATAATCGCTTGTGCACACTTAACGATTACACCCTGTATATTATACTAGGTTTCCGCCCGCGGCTTCGCCCGCGCAGTCAAAGAAAAACCCGTATAGTTCCCGTTCCCGTGGCATTTCCGGGATTGCGTCATTTTCCCGGGATAAAAAGTAGGGGGGTCCTTTCTGGGGTATCAAAATATCTCTAAACCAAATTTCATGAAAATTGGTTCAGTAGTTTAGGCGTGATTGAGTAACAGACAGACAGACAGAGTTACTTTCGCATTTATAATATTAGTATGGATTTTAAATGTTCATCATCATCATCATCAGCCCATATACGTTCCCACTGCTGGGACACGGGCCTCCTATGAGGGTACAGGCCATAATCCACCACGCTGGCGAAGTGCGGGTTGGCGGATAACACATGTCGTCGAACTTTTTAATTCTTCGACATGTCGGTTTCCTCACGATGTTTTCCTTCACCGTTCGAGCAGTGGTGATGTTACAACATGCGCAGATAAATTGAAAAATCAATTTATTTCCTGCGCGCTCGCCTGGTCTCGAACCACGGACTTATCGATTCGAAGTCCGAGGTCTCACCACTGAGCCACCACTGCTCTTATAATATATTATTATATATTTTATTTATTATATTATATATTTTATTATATATTTTATTATTATTATTATTATATATTTTAAATGTTATAAGTGTATAATGAAAAGTATGTTTTAAATTTTAAATATTTACTCTTATGTGAAAGTTTACTGAACTGAAACCAGTTTGCTATTAATTTATTCTGTAATATAAAAAGAATAACTTTAAAGTGAATCCCTTTTAAGCTCATAAGCTACGAATTCATGTAACCAACGAGCCACGTTGCTATAAAATTCACAATTTAACATTACTTAACTTTCACATGAAAAGCTTTGTAATCCATCAATATTCAATATCTAATATCTAATATTCTAATATATAGGTATATTATAAAGGCGAAAGTTTGTAAGTATGGATGTATGGATGTTTGTTACTCTTTCACGTAAAAACTACTGAACCGATTACAATGAAATTTAGCACACTTAGAGAGGGTAACTTGGATTAACACATAGGATAGTTTTTATCCCGGAAATCGCACGGGAACGGGAACTATGCGGGTTTTCCTTTGAAAACGCGGGCGAAGCCGCGAGCGGAAATCTAGTACTAATATAATATGCAAAAGTATAATAAATGCAAAAGTTTGTACGTCAGTCTATCTCTATGTTGGGCTAAACCACAGCACCGTTTTAGATGAAATTTAAAATGAAAATTGTGGAAAAAATACTAAAATTTGCCTAAAAATAATGAATAAATAAAATAGTCCTTGGCTTTGTCCTTGAGTGAAACGGCAGGGCACAGCTATATACATATATAATTATTCATGATATAAATGCCTTTTGTTCTAAACAATACAAAAGAAAAGAAAATAAAATCTTCTAATTAATATATATCCATCGTATCTTAACCTTAAAATCAAGTGATAACGATATCCTATATTTTCTTTCATCTCAAGTGATGTACTTCTTACTCAAGTGCGTACTTGAATTCCTTTTATTTGACTGGCACAAAGCGAATACACTGCGTACCGTTTCTCCCCATTAATCACAATATCTGGTTGCCATGGCGACGGGAGAATACTAAGGTTCAAAGAGGAACATACCAAGCATACTTCGTTACACATGACAAATATAATACACCAATAAATATTGTGCATATCTCACGTACATACCAGAGTCTATATTGGGAATATTAATATGAATTCATAATAATATCGTCATTTGCCTTTTATATGGCAATGCAGATATAGTATGTTTATATAGAGTCCTGTGGGCTGTGATATACTACCTAAAGGTAATTATAACTACCTATTTTAAAAATATATATTCTGTCGTCTATAAATTCAAATCATTTCACGTACCTACTTATAATAAATACAAGTTAATCTATTTTAAGATTGAGTAAAAATTTTAGAAAAAAAAACAGAATAGCAGTAGGTAACATTTGTAAAATATTATTTATCAAAACGCTAGACAGGCAACTTCTGTCCCGCGTTATTCACGTGCAAAAATTTAACTTTAACCACTTTTAAGTTCTTACTCTACAGAATCCACCAACTTTCTAACGTAATTGTATCAAACAAGGCGCTCTGCGAACTTGCAATCGTTTTTGTTGACGTTATTTTAAAACTTGCTATTATTATTGCTAAAGTATCAAAACTGGTTGGAATTAAGAAGCGCTGTGTAGCGGTATTGCGGGGCTAGGTTTAAAAAAATTCTGTTAAAAAATTCCATGTGTGGTCTAATCTTTAAACTAACTGATTTTGGTAGTGTTATCATCATATCATTTCGAATGTTTTGTTAAGGGTTGATTTTTTATAGGATTAGCTGGCCACTGTAGTTTTGTCTTCTTTATTTTTATAAGATCTATAAAAATTAATTACGAATCCAAGGCCATTATTTTCAACTCAACTGAAACTGAATTTGACTATCGACATAAATAAAAGTTTATCGACATAAGAAAAAGTATCCATTTAGGCCCTCGTCCCAACCCTGTTATTTACTCGCCTAATAGGTTTTCATCGTATAATAAAAGCAGGTACCCGAGTGACGTATTAACAAAGTTCGTCGAAAAAAACAATGAACGTTTTGAAAACTTTCGCTGAAATCCCTTCGTACCGAGCGAGGATCGTATCCAATCGAGGAACTCATTACGTACAAGCCCGTCGAAAACAAACTACGAGTACGTATAAATGTTTCGCAAACTCCGATAGAGATTCTGGCAGTTACACAAAAAGTCACTAACGAGTGCCTTAATTCCGGCTGAAGTTGGACGGTGCGCTCTCAATTAGTTGGTGTTCAGACCTGTGGCCGCGATGTGTACAAACTTGCACAATTATTGTCACTCGACTCCTAGCGCGAGTCGCGGGCGGACGTCTGCAGACGCTCCGTAGCACCACTATTGTATTGGGCAGTACTTCGAATCAGGGAGACTTCATTGCACGAACGATTAGAAACAAGATACACACAACTTTGTTAAATTCTAGCTATAAAGGCTATTAAGAGTCTTCAAAGAGGCGGTACAATCATAAATCTAGTTCTATTAATAACTCATCATGGTTTAATTACAAAGCCACTTCGCTAACTTAAATAAACAGAAAACATTTGAAAACCTGCAACCTTTCATTTTCTAAATCCGTAACTCAATCCCTAAATGGCAGAGTTAATCTTCAGTTTAGTCTATTTCGACCGCTGAAAGTTAAAAACTGGGTCAGATATAAAACTAATAAGCACATTAAAAGTATTTATTCGGAATGAAAGCACTCTCGGGTATCGTGAAGAGGAAACCCGCAAAACTTTCAAATTGCCTTTCAACCGTTTTATTATAACACACAAAAAGGCGTGTAAGGACGATTTGGGTCTACGTCAATATTGTATTTTCCTAATTAAACCCATATTAAAGCATCAAACGTTGGGATCTAACCCAAATTAAATTATCAAACATTACTTGGGTACTCATGTAAAAATATCATAAGGCTGACTTTTGTTTAATGGAAGCAATATTTCTGTAGGGATTTATTTTTTATATTGGGGGATTAATATTGAAACTCTAGTCTTTATGCTGGATATTCTAAACAGTAGATGTAATCTTTGCACTGATCATTGAAAAGCTTAAATGATTATCCTTCTTTGTTTCTAATAACTTATTGTACTACTTCACTGGACAGACATACATTATAAATTTGTCTAGATATATAATCATTATGATGTAATGTTTTTTCATATTTAGTATTAAAATTCCAGTGAGTATCTAGTACGTCATGTTAAACTGTGACGTCACAAAGATTTTAATTTAAGCTTTGCCGGATGTGTTGTTCGCTTTGTAAGTGAGCTCTAATTATTATGCTGTACCGCTTATGTGTAGAGGGAGCATTATTCAAGCCGAGAATTTAAAGTTCACTGATTTTTGGCTCCGAATTCGTAAATATATTGGATGAAGTGGTCCGGGTTGCTGGAGAAATGTATGCCGATTTATCTTTCGCTTTGATTTAAGACAGACTCGAAGCACTGGGCATTATTATTTTACTTACTTAGTAACAATTTTGAGATTTTATAACAACAATTTCAGACTTATTTCAATGCTTATAAAAGACTGCCCATTAGCAAAATAAATGTTAGAATCGTTAGGTTGAATGATATTCTACGATATGACATGAAAGTAGCATCATGTTTAGCCCATATCAACCTACTTATCCTATTGAATGCTTAAACAGACACAACAAACAATAATTGCATTAAAAACAAACACTAAAATCCCAATCAATCACACAAACAATCATGAAACGCAAAATCCATTTATCCATCAAAAACAAATCCAATTTGACGACACCGTAACATCTCAAACGGCCAGCAACAAATACCGTTCGAACAATCAATACGGACAGGTGCAGGTCGACAGGAACACCCATAAAATAGGTGTAGGATATGCATATTGCATAGGTGTTGTAAGGTGCTTAGGTAGTAAGATTAGAGCGCCGGCCGAGCAGTGGCTTAACAATCTAATGACTTTGACCTAACCACTCCTTTAGCCGTAGTTGCTATGTCACTGACATATTCCTGTGCGCAGTCAAATGTAAAAGGTCTTTATTAGAATGTCTGGAGAATGTTAGGTGATGTTAGGCTGCCCGCTGCGATCCATGTAGAGTACTTCGACCTTTGGTCGCGGTTAATGTCAGTTTACATTAATTGCTTAGCTAAACAATGGCTGTTTTCTTGTTTAGCTTATGCATGTATAGTAGACATATGTTACTTTAATTTATAAGATATTCTTGTTGTATTTCAGTTTTGAAATTGAAATATATATTTTAAACTTATGTATTAGTTTTAAATGAAATTACAACTGGATTCTGAACTGGACCTTTCCTAAACATAAACATAATGTTTATTTCATACCATTATCATAACTCGCCTGTTTTAATTTTTTAAGCGTTGTCTGAGTAAAAAAAATATTTGTCAAAATACTTTATGTAATAAATATAAATTCTTCTCTTCTCTTCTTCTCCTCCTTCTTCTCCTCCTTTTTTTGAAGTCGGTTAATAAGTGCAATACAATATTAAAACATTGTCTATCCCTAAAATACAAGATACTGATCGTCATATAAAATATAAACAACATTTTATCAATTTAATCACCAACAACCACACTAAAAAAAGAGATCAAAGAATTGAAACAAGCAACAATATTACTAAAACAATGACCCAATTCAGCTAATGCCGCGTTTGTTCCAGAGTTTGCGCGATGTTCCTGCCAGAATTCGCAAGTTTCGTGGCAGCCATCTTGTTCGCAGTGCACCCTATACACACGGAAGCGGTAAGTTTAATTATTACTACAACTATAATATTATGCCGCAAGTTGTGGCGTCTTGTGTAAGCATCTATGACAGTATACGTATACATACATAGAAATAAAAGAATGTCGTGTTAGTTACACCACTTCGAACGGCTGAACTGATTAAAAAAATATACACTTATAAAAATGTATATGCGGGACAACAGATAATTTATAAAATGTGTAGCAAAAATGTTTGGCACGTTTACAAAATTGCTGATAAAATCTGTGTTTTCTATTTCGCTATCTTTTAAATAAGGTTAATAAAGTATTGTTTTTTTAAATTTTCACATAATTATGTGTTCTTGTAGTTTTTCTTTTTTTCATAATTGTCAAGACTTTCGTATACAGTTCTATACTAAGAATGAAATGACGATGAAAAAGTCCTTATTTCCCTTCGCCTTTGACCAAACAACAATAACTGCAAACAAAAGCTATTTAATTTGTTTACGTAGATGAAATTACACTTAACAATATCCAAATAAAACACACTCATTCCCGGGAGAGTTTTTATCTCACTTCCAATTTTGTTCGACATTGTCATTTACATTTTGGCGAATCGTTTGTCACCGCCAATGACTGTTTAAACTGAGTAATAGCTCGGACACGTTATAACTGGCTGGTAACATTGTTTATCTTTGAAAAATACGCTTTTGCCTATTTTTTTTATCTGTATTGAAAAAGCCCACGGGCGTTTGCAAAATCGCATAATTCTATCGCATGATGTAATCTGTGATATTCTAAATTTGAATGTTTTTGCTATGGTTATTTTTTTCATTTATGTAACGAACGATAATGCTCGATTGATCTAGGAAAAAATATCAGTAAAATTTGTATGTAATATGTATATTTGTTGAAGTACAGAAAAACTAGGTAAGTTTATTATTCACTTAGTATCCAATTAATTTCCAGACTCTACTATCTTTGCAAAGTAGGACGAGAAACGCAAATCTACCGTTCCAATCGCAAATATTGGACGAAATGATATGTTTAATTCATATCAGCTCGCTTACCATTTATGTAATTGTAACCGCCTCATCCGTAAGGAAACCCATCTAATCCATTTCTATAAACGACGGAGACAGATCAGTAATCTACGCTGTAATTAACGACTGTATGTTGTCCAGATCCTTTGAAGTGTGCCAGCCGGTATTGATACCCACATTTCTAATTAATTGGGCCTTTTATGACGGATCTAGCCGATTAGGGGCTGACGTCTTCCACTTACAGCGGGAGTAATTAAGGCCGAGAGAGACATTGTTGGCCGAATGCTCTTTGCTTCTATTGCTTTTTGGGGCGTGAGTAACAATTACATTGAACTTTCGGCGAATGTTAGTTGCAGGACTATTTACTTGAGTATCGTTCCGTATGGTACATTTAAAGAGAAGTGTAGTGACTGGTGAAAATCATTATATCAGACTTAAAAATGAAACAAAAATTCTTACATGAGCTGAAGAGCACGTATAAAAAGTAAATTGGTTTAAACATCAATCTTCGTTTTATCAGTTTACGCTAGCAAAACAGCTTTTATAAAGAAAATAAAGCAAGAACTTTCCAATCAAAATACACAATTTTAAGTATAACGTACAATTAAACAAGACGCCAGTAATACGAGTACATATTAGCAGATAGCAGATGCAAGATGTGTTTACCTTCGAAATTTCTGTTAATATTACTACACTCATATTTTCAATACACTTCTCCATCTGCAATATTATACATACTAAGCTTTCAATATATTTCTATATTGTAGGAATACAAAATGCCTCTGGCCGTTTAATAGGATAATAATTAAGTTCTAATCCTCTTTGAAACGCTACAAATCTCGTCGGTAAGCCCAATGACACGTTTAATGAGATAAACCTAATCGCATAACTAGCTTCGTTAGCACTCTTTTACCTGGCTTCATGTAGATTTAACACCAGCCATATTCAATTATAACCGGTTCTTACTAGCGAAGATTCAGTACAATTGTGGGTTAATGTTATATTATGTACAGTGTACTGTTCTTGGAATTTCTTTCTAGATCGTTTGGGGCCAGTTGGTGTAATGAAATACTGATTTAGCGTAGGTACTTTAGTTATGGCTAGTTCTTTGTGGTAATTTGATGAATGCAATTACCAATTATGGGGTAATAGTGGGGAATATTGAATGCATTTCTTGGAAGTGAAGACAGAAGAAATTCTGTCTTCTACGGTTGTATTTTCTTGATTTTCAGAGAAACCAGAAACAGAGAACTATACATTACATTACGTCGTATTTTAGCGTTTACTCATGTTATTACTTATTTTAAATAATTTTACTTTACTTCATTAATTTCTTGCCTACTGATTTTTTAGAATGCATAACATAGAGCCTAGAATAGTGAAAATAAATCTATTCTAAAGGCAACGATTTACCTTTTTTTAAACATAGTTTTAAAGCAAAATGAAAGGTTTCTACCGAACAGTGTTAAAATAACAAAGGCCAGTCTCCCACACAGCTTGTTTGCTACTGAACAAGGAATATATTGGAAGTTAACAAAACAAAAACATACTCGCTTTGAAAATGTTCTATAAACTGTAGAACTATGTATAATACAGTATTTATTGTTCTTGTAACAATCAATATACTCGTACTTTATATGAACAACAGAACGAAATAATATTTATTATTATGTATCATTTTCATTTCAAAATCCATATCTAAAAAGTTACGTCAAAGCATTGCTCTGCTTTTGAAGTAAATAAAACAAATAAATACATATATTCACATTTTCAATTTATACCTTATTTAAAAAATGTAAATAAAACTGAAAACGTATGAAATCGTACCATTTCGTTTTTATTTTCGAAAATAAAGTACAAATATTATTTAGAACGGCAACATGCAAAGTGGAAGTTAGATTACATACAAAATTCGCTGAATGTTGCCGTAAAACATCTCTATACAAACACTAATTCGTAAATCATGTACATTTTATTTTGACTGCGAAAAGCGGGAAAATATCCGTGTTTACTGAAGGTAGTTAATGAAAAGCTAAGAAAAACAGCGATCTTATCGAGGGATGTTTTCCTCTGTAGATACAAATACAAGAGTAAATTCCGGGCGTCGAATGTGTAACTTGTTCCAACAAAACTGTTTGTAATGAAGTCGTGGGACATGCCTGGGCCTTTCTGACGCCACTCCGGGCACTAACTATGTTTGCTATCTTACTAGCCTTTGTGTGGCTGCACTTATAGAGTTTTACTTTTCTTATAGCGATTTAAAAGTCGATACTCTTGCTCATAGTCTAGAAAAGGATTTTTTATTGCCCGAAGTTTAACTTAAAGACAGAAAAAGTGTATACGTTCGTTCAAATTACATGTATCTACGAAGAAAACCTCTTAATGTTTTCAAGATACCTCAGAACTTGTTGGATTTAATACACGTCATGAATATTCAATGCATTTTGCTTCAAGCGAATAATAACTTCTATCGGTGTTGTAGGCATCAGAGATAGATTAGTTCAGTCGATTCAAATAAGTCAAATTATTTTTTACAACACGAATATTAATAGGGTGTAATAATTTGTATCGTACTGTAGTTGTAAAGTTATTTTTGTGCAACATTTCACTGGTAGCCTAAAGAGCAACAGATTATGTTAATACTAACCGTAAAATATTTAAAATATTATTTCTATACATAACATAGTTAGTATAGTTCGCTAAAATTCAATTGAGCGATGTAGGATGAACGTCGCACAACATCAATATCAATATAATATGGAAAAACTCGATCTACGCCTATTTTTAGGCATTCTACGTAATCTACATAAAACTACATCAAAACTGTTTTACAGTATTAAAGCAAAGTTATTTATTTCATCAAATTGAAGCTAATCTCATTAACTGAGTGGCATTAATTAAATTGATTTACACCATTCGTATACATTGTGGTCGAACATAACGTAACAAAGTAATAATAAAATACATAGATAATATACGAGCATATTTAGTCATTATTTACTTCTAGCCATTTTAAAATTAATAACATAAAGGACTTGGAAAATATCTCAATAAGGTAGGGCAAAGACGTTGTCGTTAAAGTCTAAGCATTGATAATTATGCTTCGTTCTAAATATAAACAGTCTCGGACAGTACAAAGGTGCTCCTATAAACGAAGCTTCATTATATAATATAAAATTAATATTTCCCATAACAGTTTCAATTACATTTCACTTTTTCGATCCCGTCGCTAACAGAGGGACCACAGCCTTACTATTAAATGGCGGTCACCTTTATTTTCTTAGTTGAACGGCGCTTTCAATATTTTCTCGATTATTTCCTATAACAAGGAACTTAGCAGTTTGCTTTTTATTTACGCTTATTCTTAGAATATCCTTTTAACTTTTATTCAAGGACCGTTAATTTACATCATTAAAACTATGGTGCTTTGTTATGCTCTGGATTATTTAACTGTGATCATATCCTGTCCAGGATTTTCCCAGTCAACCCATTTTTAATACATTTTTTAATACACTTAATTTATTATAAAATTGGTCTCATTCTATTATCACGCCGTTGCAGGTCGACTTATATTCGGATCTTAGACCATTAACATGGAACAAATATTCTTATATATCAACATCAATGTTAAGTTCTCTTCAGCAAACATGTATGGCTAGAGATATACACCTATACCTAAGCTTACGAATTCCTCATACGTATTGTCATTTGTTTATGATAAGGCGATAGCATAGACTTTAGTGTAAAGAAAATAATACTTCAACGTCTCTAAATCACCTACAGTTTGTCCATATCTATAATATAAAAACAATACAGTAACTACCTAATCTATATGAGCCCTTCAATTCAAAACAACACAAATAAAATGCATCTGACACCATAACAATTGCGGTCAGCGCTTCACCACAGTCACGTTATACGTAGTTCATTAAAAAACCATATAATTAATAATAAATTGACAATTGTATTTAAATAGCGATATTTTAACATCGTGATATATTTATGTGGTTTGTGATATTATAATAACCACCAAATTTCACCTGTGACACATTCATTGCGTATTAATGCAACAATAATGGAAACTATACATTTTTACAATAATTTAACTATAGCATTAGGTACTCGTATTTAATCGAAGTGGGAAATTACGACAACATTTTCTAGTCTCAAACAAAATAACGAATTCTAGGAATAAGTTATTTTGTTGTCTGTCTCGTATTAAAGTACTATTTTATACGAGACAGACAAGAATTTCTACGTCTTGTAATAACGTAATTCTATTCGTATTCTACAAATAAAATAATATTCCTCTACAAAAACAATTACTCATCATTTCAACTCAAAAGCAATTCAATTTGCATGTCAAGTGTACCTTGATGATAAAAATATCTTCAATATATTTGACAAATTGAAACATTTACATAACTCAACAAATAAATACAATATCATATTATATCTGCAAAACGAATAGACATTGATATACTTGATTAAATACAATTATGTTTTTTCTGTGTAAATTTTATTTATAAAGATTTTTTTTTTCTATTTGTCCAGGTGACGGGTGTGGTAGGGCGAGCTGAAATGTTGTCGTCGGTGTTTTTCTTAGGCGCGCTCCTGTGCTATGCGCGGGCTGCCAGCAGACGACGGTATACAGGTAAAGTGTACAAATATTACATTACTAGGCTTTTATTACATGTGAAACTGTTTAAGGAATAAATCGCACTTTTGTAATTTTTTAAACAAAGATCTGAATCCACTGGATTCAAAGGTGGTCCTCCATATTGCATATTCATGAGAAACTATTTCGTGGTAAGGGTGACATATTAATTAAATAGTTTCTACCTGCAAGTAGGTTGTGATCATGCTTATAATCTAAATAGTTACTAAAGTAAAATAAACCGTGTTATTCTTATGATAATTTTCTACTCTAAAAGCAAGTTTATAAAACGAATCATAACACTACCACTAGCACATCCATTCTTTTGCAAGCACCGCAAAAATCCGTTGAAACAAGTAGGTAAATCTTATAAGAAACGTCAAATAACTCATGTATGAATTAAACATATCCAGAGTACATATGAATGAATGTCGGAACTTCGCTCGGTAGTGCTCGGAAAATAATTCAGTTCTAGATTGTGGAGTAGCAGCAAACTTACGAAATTCTGCGACTGGCAAGGGCGCTTGAACCAGGGTTGCCAGATAATGTAATTTCAAAATACACTACTCATATAAATGCGAAAGTTTGCGGCGTGAATGTTTGTTTACCACTTCGAGTGAAACTATCTATTCAGATAGAAAAGAAAATACTAAAATATCTGTAAAATAGCTACTACCTTCTACTAAAATAGTACAAATAAGTAAGAATTGAATAAATGAAATCAGTTAAAAAAAGACAAGACAAGAATATTTTTATCTTTGTAGTGTGTTAATAATGTGTTTTGTCGAGAGGGTGTATAACATTTTAAACATTAGCATAATCTGAGCAACCCTAGCTTATATAGGCATGTTAATTTATTAAGCTTACACGTGCAAATGTTTTGGGGCTTGAAATATAACCTCTTTTTGTATCAACTTCACGGGTTCAAATACCTTCATAATTTATTACAAACGGAGCTAAACATGCTGAGAATATAGTTTTTTGAATGAAATAATAGTTTTTTACGAAAAATAAAATGAAAAGTATGACTTAATATAAGTTTATAAGATATTATTAAACATTAAAAAAAAATACAACCATTAATTGTGAATAAAAATGCTTAAGCTGAAAATTATGAAGATTAATACCAGGCCACTAATCAACAGCGAGTACCTAAAGTTATTTTTGCCAAAAAATATCTCTATCAATTTGCGAAAAGTCTTTTGAGTCTTTGAGTGAGTACATTCTTCATACACTATCTGTATAAAGAAGAGCCTTTATAAATTTTCCTTAGCAACCCTAAATACATAGTACTTAGAATATTTCTTTCTCAGATAAGTTTTTCTTATTAATCCTATATTAAATATTCACTTACACCATCACCAAGTCTTTAAGCGCAAAAGTGTCTTCATACAGGATCATTCGCACTATTTATTCATTATCAAAATGGCTCGTACTAAAAGCTTAGAGTATATAATATGATCCCACTGAAAACTCGACAAGAAACTATATAATATGTATATAGTATATAGCATATTATGTTGCTTATCTCGTAGAAAACGACAAGTAACT
The DNA here is from genome assembly GCF_905220415.1 of Colias croceus. Lineage (NCBI taxonomy): Eukaryota > Metazoa > Arthropoda > Insecta > Lepidoptera > Pieridae > Colias > Colias croceus. Next base: position 3,679,469 of record NC_059541.1, on the reverse strand, counting down.
TTGCCAAACTTGTATTACCGCATATTAATATTTATACTGCATAAAGAGAAACAGTGTACGTGATATATTTTAATAGTTTGCAGCGAAAATAACTAATTTGTACCGCGTGAATGAGCTTCGTTCTGAACTCAACTGTATTACAAAATCATATTATTTACATCGTAACAATACAATAGTATTAATGATCTCGATATTTATATTCTTACATCTATATTTTAGAACAAAATTATAATTTAAATTCATATTCTTCTAGTATATTAGGTGTGATTGCTGTAGTGTTCTTGTATATGACTCTACATTACTATACTCTGCACATTATGACATTTTTTTTTCATTCGTATACCACCGGCTTAAAGATGTCGTGAGCATTACGTATCTATCCAATTAGGTATCCTTGTTTCTTTTTTCATTAAAAGAAACTACTTGCATCTCCTAATGAGCTAGGCTTTATACGATGTCCACTTTTTATTAAATGACGCACTCGACATGGTTTCTACCGCTGTGTATCAGGTTTCTTTACCTCTATAAAGTTCTTTAATTACTGTCAGGGCCGGATCTACCCATGGGCTTTATGGGCTGCAGCCCAGGGCCCCGAGGTTAAAAGGGCCCCCATACCCCAATAAAAACAATGGGTGATAATTTGAAAAAAAAATCTGTAGTCGGTTTTCGAAAAAAAAATTGATGAAAATCGCATACCTACTTCAATAACTTTTGCTAACTTGTAAAAATTGCAAAAATGCACTTTTTACTCTTTTTTGAGGGCTATATAAATAGGCTTATTTTAAAGCCATGTTTTTTTACCAAACCGTTTCGAAAAAACTTGTTATTTCCGTCTTAATAATAATTGATAGTGACATTTTTTTTCGATAAATTAATATTTATTTGTACTCGTTTATTCAAATATTTTTTTTTATTAATACAGATTTATTATAACTATCAAGTATCAACGTACTACTATTAAAAATTTATATACATATAAACATTTGTGATTTTTTAACGACATGCGTTATTCGGTTATTAAGAAGTGTTTTAACTCTTATGTACGAGCCCGAACGAGTTATGGCCCAGTCATGTAAGGTTAAATTAGGTAATAATCTCGTAAATAGAGATACCCAGCTGTAAGTCTGTAAATACTTGTATATTGACACCCCAAAAGTTGTCTCAAAATCTACATATTATGGTAGGGTATAAGCAACTATTAAATTTCAAGGTCAAAGGTCACAAAAATCGGTTGTATGCGCTTTCTTTGGAAATATCTCATTTCTTTTGGCTTTTCTGCTATTTGTATTTATTATCAATATTGTAGAATATAAAATTCTCTACAAATTTTTTAAAAAAAAAATTGTATACGGTGAACCGTTTTCGAGATAGAGGGCGGAGAGCGCGCGGTCACAGCATCACTTCATCGACATTTCAACCGTGTATATTATAAGTTCAAACTTGGTTAGGAGATGATTTGGAACCCCAGGTTGGACAATGCAACACGATTTTCTGGAGTGTATCATGAAAATTTTATTACCTGCTCCAGAAGATTTGCTAAATACAATTTTCTGCAACTGCAAGAGTGGTTGTGGTTCGCAATGCGGATGCAGGAAAGCGGGCTTGCAATGCTCTTTAGCTTGTGGCCAATGTAATGGGCAAGCTTGTCTCAATGCTCTACTATATCAGAGCGACATTAACGAAGATGGAACCTTTGATCCCGAAATCATGGAAGAACTTGAGACGAATGTCGTTGAAGACGATGATGAAGACCAGTTTGAAATTTACCAGCAGCCAGAAGACGACGATGAAGAGGAATTAGGATTAAAATTATAAATTGTAGTTTTTGTACCCTTTATTCCATTTTTTTACTTTCAATAAAAATAAATGTGTTCAATGATAGTCTTTAATAAAAAGATTAATTCATAATTTATTTGTTTTTTTTTTCATCATAATATAGTATAGTTTAAAATTCAAATATATTTCCTATATTTTCATTAACAATTCTACAAGTACATGGGCAGTTAAGTGTTTTTAAATAAATTAATACTGAATAAAAAGTGGTTATGAGGAAAAAATGATTCAATATAATATAAAAATGAATCCAAAAATGTGTTGGTAAGCGCATAACTCGAGAACGGCTGAACCGATTTCGATAATTCTTTTTTTATTATATTCTTATGTAGAGAAAACGTTAATATGTACCACGGGCGAAGCCGGGGCGGATCGCTAGTAGTTAATAAAAATTGACAAATATGTATTTACATCATTGATTTATCGATAGTTCATCAACTATATATGGCGCGTTTTCGACCGGAGGCACCGGTTGACCTGAAGTGATGCTGTGACCGCGCGGTCTCCGCCTTTTATGTCGAAAACGATTCACCGTATAAAAAAAAATTTTAAAAAAAAATTTGTCATAAAAGGGACTTTTCGCCGTGCTGCTTAACGTAACGTCGTCGTTATCGAAATTTCAAACTGACTGTGATTACTTAAAAGTTAATGTATATAGCTAGAGTAAAAATTATTTATTTTATTGAAATTCATAATCAGTATAAGATTTCTTGCTTTATTTGGTAAATAAAAACAATTATAAGTTCCTTAACCTTTCGATAAATTTTCGAATTTGATTTAAAGTAGGTACCTAAAAATTATGTTTACTGTTTACTTGGTACTTTATTTAGTCGTGTAGAATTGTAGAAATAAATTGTGTAAGTGAATACCCGAAAGCTAAAGTTTACACGTAGGTATTCCGTTATTCGTATGAATAAATGATTCTGTTACCTATTAGTTATCTAGTAAGTAGTACCTACGATTAGGAGCGTTAACACAATTCGAGATTTCATTAAAATATTAGAGGTATAAAAATTAAAACGTGTATAAAAGTCAAACCAACCTGGGAAAAAGCAATGAATATTATTGTAATATCTTTTAACTTTATGGGTAATAATGTACGAAAATAAACTTATTGAAGTGTTCCCTAACTTCACTAGCTGTGAAGCAGAACGCTCCTTTTCCAAGATGTCATAATATGTAGACAAGTGATAACTGCGTTAAAAACAACCGACTTCAAACTTGCACTTGCAAAATTTACAAATACCTACAGACAAAAATGGTCATAAAATAAAAACTACTGGGCCTATCCGAATAAAAATTTTCGACACCATCCCGCATCGAACAAAAAAAGAATCACGTAAATCGGTTCAGAAACCTCGGAGTAATCGGTGTACATACATAAAAAAAAAAAAATATACCGGCCGAATTGATAACCTCCTCCTTTTTTTGAAGTCGGTTAAAAATGGACAACAATGGCGAATGATCGGCTAAATAATTTATCACTTCTTTCCATAAATTGTGATCTAACAAAAGACTTGCAATGTGATGACCAATTATAAGAATTTGCAGCACAAAAATGCAGAAAGGTTAATTTCTAAATTATTATTTAAATAACATAACTGTCACATTATTTTGCTAATTTATAATAAACTAGTGGTCCGCCCCGGCTTCGCCCGTGGTACATATTTCGCAATAAAAGGTAGCCTATTTCTTTTCTCGGGTATCAAAATATCTCTTTACCAAATTTCATGCAAATTGGTTCAGTAATTTAGGCGTGATTGAGTAACAGACAGACAGACAGAGTTACTTTCGCATTTATAATATTAGTATGGATGAATAACATTATTTTTTTATTTTTTTATTATCTTTATATTATGTATAAAAAATTACGTGTCACTTTGTTTTTCCGCGAGACTCCTGAACTAATAAAACGATTTAAAATCAAATTAATAAAAAAATTGCGAAAGTAAGTATTAAGAAAATATGAACATTTCCACAAAAAAGGCCCCTGGGTAGTTTCAGCCCAGGGCCCCACAAGTTCACGGTCCGGCCCTGATTACTGTCTTAATTCGTTCAAAAGACCTGAATAATTGGTGTTCTACTTCCTAAAATGGTGCTGATTAGATCTGAAATTTATTTTTTCCGTTTCTATCACCTGAATAATGTGTTTACTAAAATGTAGTACCTACTTAGTACTTATATATGCGAATAGACATTAATAAATAATTTTAGCAGCTAGCTTTTAAATACATAATTTAATTTTTCTAGTAAAAACTTTTAACTGCAACATCTGGGTATTATGGTTTATATTTTATTTAGTACTTGTCAGTCTTTCTAATCGTTAAAAATTTATTAAACACTTACTAAAGTAATTTGTTATTTTGCGTCGCCTAATGAAATTCACACAAAGGAAGGCGATACTGTGCTTGTATTTTATGCACCCTGTGGCCCGCTTACCGTTAAATAAAGTACAGGCTAAGGCCCGTTTTGTGTCGTTTGGCTACATCGCTACTATGACCTGCGGTTAAATGGGTGATAAGCGCTATCTCTAAGAACTTTGAACCAAATTATTCGCAGGTTCAAAGAAACTACTTTGGCCTACATTTTTCGATTCTTTGTCAGCTATGTAAGAAGGTGCTCGAACAGTTTTATGGTATAACATGATGTAAGATAGTTTTCGATTTACTTGTGCCTATATCTACGATGTTGGACCTAAATGTATTTCAGATAGCGATGATGTTCATGTAACAATAAAGATTATATCAAATCTTGTTCTAACTACCAAGTAACTACCCAATCCAAACAATTTAATACAAACGTTTTCCCAACACAAAACTGCGTTCCCATACTTTTTATCTCCCCTTATTAAAGAGCGAGTATTTCAACGCAATCCGCAGGGGAAATTCTGTGATCATTTTTATTGCGTATGTTGAATTTCAAACCCCAACGGTATAAAACTAGTTTTATTAAAACATCCCGTTGTTCGATAAGTCAGATGTGGCCTAGTTACCATTTCATTGGACTCCGATACCAAGTTGAAAATATTGATTTGATGAAACAACATTTATATTTCATAAAATAGCAAACAGGCCATCGATACAGTCAATAGATACTTATAATTGTTACAAAGTAGCAATACTATAAAACAATACTTTCCGAAATAACATAGTATCAAAAGAAATTCTTTTTCATAATTCTCGGCCCTAGAATTTTAAGTTAAATTTAACAATTCCCTTTCTTAGTAAAATAACTTCAAAAATAGGATGACTTCATTGCTTTCTCGATCTTTTCGTAAAAGTAAAATTATGCTTTTTTATTAAAATTCATTGTTTTTGCTCTCATTGTTCCAAATGTTTTAATGACTACGTTTTTCTCTATTCATTTGAATCTAGGCCGGCCTAGGTGCTACTAAGTTCTTTATTTTCTGACTCAATATGCCACTTTGAGTCGCGGCTCAAGGGAAAAAGCGACTTGAATTAGTACGAATAAACTGAAATGATTAATGAGAACACATTTAACTGTGACATTATCGGGGTGTTACATACAAATGTCAAGCGAATTTCAAATGCCATGTAATATCGAATAACCAGTTTTGAACTTTAGTTAAATCAATTGTTATGGGTGTTCTTGTAAAGGCGAAAATAGAAATGGTATCCAAAGCTCATAAATCCTTCTTTAGTCGAATCAAATTTATAAAAACAAACTCAAGACCAGTTAAGCACTATGACAAAATATTTATGGTACTTACGTAGGTAAATCTCGCAATTAGCCCACTCTCTACAGGATAATATATTCTTATGCATTAATTAAATAATTATGTTTAAGTTATTTTAGAGTCTTTCTTCCCTTTGCGTAGGACGTTGAATGTCAATATACAATTTTATTCTTCCTAATTAGCGTAGATACATAGTACAGACTCGAACTAACTTAACGTTTGTATGTTAGATATAGAATAAGCAAATATTAAGAAACTGTATGTGTAATGTATATTTAAATCAACTATTTCTAAATTTTAACGTTTATTCTTTTTTTTTTACAAAAGCAATCGATTTATTTCAGATTGGCGGTACGTAGCAGCTTGCACGGTGTGCGTGGGAGTCGCGATGCTGTGCAAGGAGCAAGGCATCACTGTTACTGCAGTGTGCGTTGTATATGAACTGTTTGTGGCCCAAAAGGTAAAATATATTGACAAATTTTACTATTTTTTTAAAGTTCTGATAGTAATTATAACCAATTAAATCATGAAACGTTCTTGAACATATATCTATTGTACATGTATATTATACATAACTAGCGGTCCGCCCCGGCTTCGCCCGTGGTACATATTAACGTTTTCTCTACATAAGAACCATCCTCGTACTTCAAGGAATATAATAAAAAAAGAATTATCGAAATCGGTTCAGCCGTTCTCGAGTTATGGAATTACAACGAAAAGTGGCATTGATTTTTATATATTAGGAAGATATATTTATTTTTATTTATTAAAAAGGTTCATCACCAGTTGTTACATATGTATCATTCTCGTTAAATAGTAACAATAGGATTTACACATTATTATGCACAACTATTACAGATGAACACTACATTCACAAAAATTAATAATAAATTAGGCGATATCTACATAAAATACAAATTAAACAAAAATGAAATGTGTGTGCTCTTAACATTAAAGAGTTCTGATTAACTACAGCAGGCAATATTAAAAAAAGTTATTACATTTAACCTATATATTACGGACATACTGACAATAATTATAATATGTGAATTTGAAAAAGAATTAAGTCATAATGTTAAGCATTGCTTTCCGAAACTTATAGAGGGAGTCTGAGAAAAATAATGAAAATATATGTTTAATACAAAAAATAATAACTCTTCGATTGTGAGCATCACGTCACAAAAACTAACCCAATAAACATAATATTATAATAAATGACCCTGTTTCTTAAAGAGTGAAATAAATCGTTACTACTTATTTTTTCATACATGTGTACAAAACAAATAAATAAACAGGATTGATGTGCGAAATCTTTAAATGTATGCAAATATCGATATATTTATTGTATGTTCTTTCAGCGGAGATTAACTCCCGGTCGTTCCTGGCTGGAAATCTGGGGTAAGGGCGGGTGGGGCTGTGCGTGCGGCGAAGCGGCGCGCAGGGTCACCACCGTGTGTTGTGCAACCCTGGCCTTACTCGCTGCCAGACTGCACGTGATGGGCGCTCAACTACCCGTGTTTACGAGGTTTGACAACCCTGCTGGGGCAGCGCCTCCGCCGGCTAGGTGAGCATCGCAAACTAATATTAAACAAAAATTGTGTTTTGTTTGTAATAAATTCAGAACTGTTCAGTTATTGTACATAATTCGTTTTCTAATAGAAACTTGGAGTAGGGTTGCCACTACGTAATTTTTATGTCTTAGCTGTGATCATATTTTTAATAGCGTTGTAAATTATAATATATGTACTTAGTATCTGCCTATCTGTTACAGTAAAAATGATGAATTTTCATTTTCATTTTAAATGAAATCACGAATTTTCATTAACATAATTACCATTTCATATTACAATTAATACCATTGCGTGTTTTAATAATTCATATTTTTATTTTTAATCTACGATGGAAAAAAGTAACTTTCAAATAATATTTCTGTGTACAACAAATCGAATTGAATGTACACTTTTCATTGTTCACGATAATGTTACCTTAAACCTACTGATGTTTTCCAATGTTTACATGTAAGAAACTCGCTCCGATCAGATCTCCAGGGAGATTATTGTAAGCCATATTTAAGACTTCACAACAACATCAAATATACGGCTTACATTATACTAGCTTCCCGCCCGCGGCTTCGCCCGCTTTGTCTAAAACCTAATAAATTATATACTAAAACCTTCCTCTTGAATCACTCTATCTATTAAAAAACATCGCATCAAAATCCTTTGCGTAGTTTTAAAGAATTAAGCATACAAAGGGACATAGGGACAGAGAAAGCGTCTTGTTTTATACTATGTAGTGATTATACTCTCAGTCGAAAAGTTCTCTATCACTAAATACATATTTCATTTTACTTCAAATACTTTTTATAATAATCTGTCTATTAATTTGTTCACATATCACGTACAAACGGCACAACGGATTTATAATAATAATCTTGTTCAAGTTATACGTAGGCTGAATACTGAAATGCACGTAAACCCGGAAACACGAAGTAGCACTAATTTTAACTTACATACAAGCTTACAAACTCATAAATGCGCTAAAAAACGTTAAACATTTAGAGCATTGAAATAAAATTTCTAACTTTTGTTTTCACGTAAAAATACAGAGGTTGTTTCAATAGCCAGTGAATTGAAGTCTAGATTGTTCAAGAGCTGAAAAGTTAAGACTATTCATTACAAGTGGTATTAATTTTTACTAGAACTAGTAACTGGGGCGAACTGACCCTTTGTGACGGTTACAATGTACGAGATTAAAGCGGTAGCTAATTATAAATAAGTTTATTTTTAAAGGTACCTAAATAAATAATGGTGTTTCTTTTCGAGTGTAGGTGTTAGGATTGTTTTGTCTATATGGAAATAGATGTTTGCGCTATTTGTTAAGAAATTACGCATAAACGTACTCTGAAAATAATTCTACAAACCAACGATCAGTGTTTTTAAATATATTTTGTGTTTAAATATTTTGATTGGTTAGAGCCAAGTAAAAATTTTCGAAAATTTCCCGTTTGATAACACAGCTCTTACATGAGGTAAACATTTTCTTCCAAAAATCTCATTAAATAACACCGCTCTCACTAGAACATAAAAAAAACATTGCTAATTCATCGATCCCAGGTTTTTCCTTAGCAACTCCTTAAGCAATTTATCCATAAAATAACCCTGTATTCATTTCTTCCAGACATCTAACCTTCGCCTACTTACCAGCTCTAAATGCCTGGCTACTAACATTACCAGAAGCTCTTTGCTGCGACTGGACCATGGGCACAGTTGCTCTGTTACGGTCCTGGCGAGATCCGAGGAACTTGGCCACTTTAGCACTGGCCACCTCACTGGTAGCGGGAGCTATACATGCGCTGAGGACGAGATCATCTGCGCTGTCTATGGTAAGATATATTGTATAGATTTTAGTTTTAAAATAGAGCAAATGATCTTAAGTGTATATTCGTGCATGTTTAGCCTATAGGCTATGAAGTTATCTTTCCTCTAAACAGGTTTCCAGGTATATTTCCAGGTATATAACCTGAACTGTAATTTAGGCTTCTAAACTAAGTTAATACTAAGATTATTATGATATTTTCTAAGAATTATGTGACGTGCCTACGGCAAATTTAATTGTGATTCATCATTGATTGTTATCAAAATCACATCCATGAATATATATAATCTATATAATCTATAAATATCCAAGAATATATACTACATGCGTTTTCATGGGTCGTTTCTTTATACATTTTGTAGATAAGCGTGGCGAATTACAGTAATTTTCTTTGCTTTTCCAAAAATGAGGTTTCGTTTAACGAACTTCTGTTTATTTAAATTCTAAAACTTATACAAATACTATATCATTACATTGTTTCGTCTTTCCAGGGTCTAGCCTTACTCGTCCTACCGTTCTTGCCAGCATCCAACCTATTCTTCCCAGTAGGTTTCGTAGTAGCAGAGAGAGTATTATACATGCCTTCAATGGGCTGGTGCCTGCTCGTGGCACATGGATGGAGGCTTCTAGCCAAGAAGAGAGCCAAGCTTGCTGCATCTACTCTTATATTCCTGCTGCTAGCTTTCAGTGCCAAAACTTATGTCAGGAATTGGGATTGGAAGACTGAATACTCGATTTTTGCGTCGGGTCTTAAGGTAATTAATATTTTCTTGCTATTTTTTCTCAGAAGTCAAGTTATTTTTTTTTAAGTAGATACATAATTATATTTAAAAAATCCTGTATGTTAAGAATGTTTATCCTTTTTTTTCTTAAGTTTAATTTTATGGTCAAGCAAAACAAAGATCTATACTTCTGAAAATGAATAGTAAAAATAGAATAGTAGAGTCTATAATAGACGGAGTTTAAACAATTTTTTCTGTCATTCTAGGTAAACCGTAACAACGCAAAACTTTACAACAACGTGGGCCACGCGCTCGAAGCGGACGGTCGCTACGGAGAAGCATTAGAATTCTTCAAAACAGCCGTCAACGTCCAACCTGATGACGTCGGAGCTCACATCAATGTGGGCAGAACATTCAATCATCTAGGAAGATACCAAGAAGCGGAAGACGCTTACGTTCAAGCCAAATCCCTCCTCCCAAAAGCGAAGCCAGGAGAATCCTACCAAGCCAGAATAGCTCCAAACCATTTGAACGTATTCCTGAACTTGGCGAATTTAATATCCAAAAATGCCACAAGACTGGAAGAAGCGGATATGTTATATAGACAAGCGATCAGCATGCGGGCTGATTACACCCAGGCCTACATAAATAGAGGGGATATTTTAATTAAGTTGAATAGGACTAAGGAGGCGCAGGAAGTATACGAGAGAGCTTTATTGTATGATAGCGGGAACCCGGATATTTATTATAATGTGAGTATTGTTCTTTTGTATTTATTGCATTGACATTAAAGTTCAAATTCCAATGTTTTCCTCTTGCAGATCTAGAGACTAAAGACTTTAAGAAATAAGCGACAAGATTTCTTTTAAAATTGATGATGAAACTTTTTTAAGTTAACGTGTTGTATAGCGAATATTACAAAAAGTTACTAGTTAGTTAACAATTATTAAGATAAAATTTCATCACATCACAATTAGTTCGATTCAATTCGATTTTACCTGTATCAATGGCATTTTCCTAATTTTTCATTATCTATTACAGTTGGGCGTAGTGCTCTTAGAGCAAGGCAAGGCATCCCAAGCCCTAGCGTACCTAGACAAAGCCCTGGAACTGGAACCAGAACATGAGCAAGCGTTACTGAACTCTGCGATACTTCTGCAAGAATTGGGAGCCGCTGACCTGCGGCACTTGGCCAGGCAGAGACTATTGAAACTACTTGATAAGGATGGTAAGACATTTAATGAGGATATCTTGGTTTTTGAACTCAAATTATTCTCCGTATTTTCAAAATGTTTTATCCTTACTTGGGCTGACAAATATTGTGCTCAACAAGGATAGTTTTAGAGGAAAGTTTAATAAACTCCATTTCCATCTATTCGAATCTGTTCTTGCAACAAACGAGTCCACGGAATATTTTATACTGAATCTTTGGGTGCAAAAATTAAACGTGTCCAATGATAATTCCATAAAAAATAATCGAAGCATTTTTATTTACTAACTTTTCACTATTATTCTAAAGAAATTCTCATGGGAACGACATGTTCCACGGTCAGAGTAGCCTATGTCACTGGCCTCCTAACTATCTCGATGTACAAAACATATCGTAAAATCTTTGTTACCTGAAAGAAAGATAAACAAATTCTTTCGCATTTATAGTATAACTAGTGGTCCGCCCCGGCTTCGGCCGTGGTACTTATTTCGCAATAAAAGGTTGCATATGTCCTTTCTCGGGTATCAAAATATCTCCATACCAAATTTCATGCAAATTGGTTCAGTAGTTGAGGCGTGATTGAGTAACAGACAGACAGAGTTACTTTCGCATTTATAATATTAGTATGGATAATATGAGCAAGTAAATTTATTATTATTATCCCTTCCAGCAACAAACGAGCGCGTCCACTTCAACCTCGGCATGGTGTGTATGGACGAAGGTGACGCGGAGTGTGCGGAAAGATGGTTCCGAGCTGCTGTACATCTCAAACCAGACTTCCGATCTGCGCTATTCAACCTGGCTTTACTACTGGCTGATAGACGCAGGCCTTTAGAAGCTGCACCTTTCTTGAAGCAATTGGTCCGACACCACCCGGACCATGTCAAGGCTTTAGTTCTACTGGGAGACATTTATATTAACTCGGTGAAAGACCTCGATGCAGCCGAAAGTGTAAGTATTTTTTTTATTTTCGCTGTTTAATCTGACTCTACTATTGGCTGATAGACGCAGGCCGTTAGAAACCACACTGTTTTTTGAAGCAACTGGTTCGACATCACGTAAAGGCAGTTCTACTTGGAAATAATGTTTTACTTTGCTCTGCAGTTGGCAATTTTCATAGTAAAAAAGACCTTTCTAGATGTTATATTTACAGAAATAGCTAAGATATGTAATATCAAAGGGTTATTCAACTTCTTGACTCAAACTCAATAATTATTCCTAGTCGACTTCATCAACTTCCTGACTCAAACATTATAATTATTTTAAGTCTTAAATTAACAAAATAAAATTTCCAAACACTAACATATCTACCATACATTACAGTGCTACCGCCGAATCCTCGAGCTAGAAGCGGACAACGTGCAAGCGCTCCACAATCTGTGCGTAGTTGCCGTAGAGCGCGGCAAGCTCGCCGTAGCCGAAGAGTGTCTCACCCGAGCCGCAGCGCTCGCCCCGCACGAGCACTACATACAGCGCCATCTCGCGGTCGTGCGCGCCAGGCGAGCAGCCGTCTCGCTCCCACACGCCAAACCCGCCGCACCCCCCGCCGAAGTCAAAGCGAGATGGAACTACATCCCCCAACAACCCCCCGACCCCCACGAGACCGACCCCTCATAGCGACATCGCAACTAACATTGATATTCGAAACGCTGACTTTCTTTTGCCATTTACGTTTGTATAGAACGCGGTTTCTAGTTTCTAATGTCAATGTTCGTGCCGATGTCTGATTTGCATTTCATCAGGGTATACGCATTGATTTTCTGAGCTACGCGTTTTTATATTACTGTGTTGTTCCGAAATGACCATTGAGAACCGGCGTCAATAAATTATTCGAGTTGCGAAAGAGATAGCGATAGAACTTTATCGATTACTTATTCGCTCATGGCGTACGAGCGGCCATCTTGTTATTTTTTATTGATGCTGGCGATATTTAAAAAAATAAAAATGGAACATTGTTTTGATCTCTAACGTTCCATAATTTGCATTTAATGATATTTTTCTGCATTTAGATTTTGTATAGTATCGTATATTATGTAGATATTGAAAGGAGCTTTCTTCGTTAGCCTGTATAAGTGTATACGGTACGATGTATATAACATGGAAAATGTAATCATATTATAATGTATTTTGTCTAGTCACCAACTTTATTTGGCCATTTATACTCAAAATTTACTTTAAATATTATGGTGATAGTTTATAGCTTCGTTAGTTTCTAGATACCTCAAGGTAAATATTAAAAATTGTCTATTTTTTATTGGACTGTTATTATTTTGTTCTAAATTATTTTATAAGGTGCAAGAGAGAAATTGACCATTGATAACTAACAACAAGAAATTTTATTTCATAATGCTTGTGTTCTTTATCCGTGTGCATAGAACATTCAATGCATTTGATTGTCATGTTAACGTGATTATTTACCTAAAAGACAGTTTTATTTAAATCCCGTAACCATATTTAATGAATCAACATTAGACTTAATATTTCACGAGTATTGAGCAAAATTAATAGCTTTCATTCTTGCACCTTATTTAAACGATATGTATATTTATTTTGACCAAGCTTTAGCATATATATATTTATCCCATTTGTGAACAATTAACTGATTTAATATACAGCATTTATAGGTACTGACTACATAAGTATGACAATATAATGTACGTTAATTCTAAGTTATATTTATACCCTGTTTTAAGATCTGATGAAATTTAGCTATTTATATCTATACTTATTTTCTTTCATTTGCAACTGTTCTCAAAATAATATACATATATTTAAAAACAAATACAGTTCTTTGTAATTTACGGTCACCATGCTTTATATATTATGTTTTATTTTTATGCAAATTTTTACGATCAGATTTCTTCTAAAATGTAGTGTTAACTTTGATGTGTGATATTAACTAGTCCCCATTTTATAAAATGATCAAACTTTAAAAACAAATATTATGTACTACCTAAAAATTTATAAAATTCTCAACCCCAAATCAAATTTATATGAGAACTAACATAACTTGACATTTTATTAAGGCCGTGTACGCGGTCCGTGCGCTGTTTGGCTCAAATATGTGATTTTTCAAACCAGATTGTCCATCAACCACTTATCTTACAAACATATGAATTACTAATAATTTTAGGAAATTTTATTGTCTATATAGTTAGTTAAGAGTTTTTTTCAATTAATACAGTATTTGTGAATACCATCAAGATAACTGAGCCGATGATTACTTGATTTCGCTTTTAGTGTCAATTTCGAAGCTAAAAATATCTGAAATCGCTGACAGATCTAACACACAATTTTTTTTAACTAACTGCAAAAATCCTTATTAAAATAGTTAGTTAAAAGATTTTTTTATTTTGGACTCCTAACTTACGAAATTAAAATCCGAACAATGTGAATTTTTTTAGAAATTATAGTCGACAAAATGATTATTTTCACCAAGATATTTGACTTAGTTTAATATAATTTTTACATATTGCAATAAAAGAACGTCTTACTTATAAGATAAAATTTAAAAAATCAACTAAGGTACCTCTATTATTTTTCTACAATTTTTTTTAAAGTACTATAAAACACTGCGCGCGACCCGATTAAAATCAGTCGGCAGCGAGCCTTTCCAGAGAGAGGACATGTTGCTCGGCGCTCTCCTGTGGACTTATGCTGTTCATAGTAAAAGGATAGCGCAAGCCGCGATCTATCGTAATAGATCGCGGAGATTTTGACTTGCGTTAAATTGAATAAGCCCTCTTAACGGCCTAGACTTTGCTCGTGCAAATTTACAACGGTTATGAAGTAATGATGTGAAAATTAGAAAAAAAATTGAAAACATTCTATTAATAAGTCCGCTTAACGTTTTTTCCGTTATAGCAATTTATACCCCTTTGTTAAGAGCATCCAAAAAATTTAAATTGCAATCATAACATTTGTAAATCTAAAAGGCCTTCCTATTGTGACTGTGTATAGTTTAAAATTTAAACATACTTGATAGTGTTATTTTCGTAAAACGCCAATGTTATGTAAAATTAAGGTGATCGACCGTTATTAGAATATGTAGATGTGAAAATGTAATGTTGTTAATGTTTTAAGATACAAAGTACTTTTGTAAAAACTGAAATTTTTTACAATGTCTTGAAACATTTCCGGTGGGAACTCCGGCGGGAGTAGGATTCGTAAGGACCCCGAATATTATATTTGTCGTCAAAACATTTATTTTTATAAAATAAATGATGTTTCAAATTGAACGCTTGTTTTCTTTATAAACCCCTACCCGATCTTATTAATAAAGTGAAATTGATATTTAATGAACATACTTTTTGAGAACTAATGAATGAACAACCACGGGAATCGAAGATATTTTAACAAATTAACTGCTAAACGCAATGACCTATTATACTAGTAGACGCGGCATACGCCAACATCATTGCACTAAAAAACAGCGTAATTAATACATACCTACTTACTAACGCATTATCACCAATACAGTTGTTCTCTCTTTCACTCTCACGCACGAGACATAATACATGTCTCACTCATGTACTTCGTAATAACAACTGCCGATTAAAATATAAAAAGAACGTCCAGCCACGACGCTGAATGGTGCGTGACTAAGTGAAACTCGGGCACTTAGCTGAGTTTTTTCTTGCCAAAATAGAGAGCGGGTAACGTATCTAGCTTTTTTATATATCATAGGCTAAACGTCTGTCTAACCCATGTGAGACGATGTGAAAAAAAGGCGGCATTTAGGCCCGGTGCAGATATGGCGAAGCGCAGCGCAGCGCATTTTTCATTATCAAACTATTATCGACATTTTCATAATTACAATAAAAATTGAAAATCAAATAACAACAATTTAATATTTATTCCCGAGGTGTTCCCGAGTATCGAAGCGTCACATCTATACTAATATTATAAAGCTGAAGAGTTTGTTTGTTTGTTTGAACGCGCTAATCTCGGGACATACTGGTCCGATTTGAAAAATTCTTTCGGTGTTAGATAGCCCATTTATCGAGGAAGGTTATAAGCTATATTATATCATCACGCTACGACCAACAGGGGTGGAGCCAAGGGGGGTGAAACCGCGCGGAGCAGCTAGTGCATATATATAAGTTACTTTATGGTCACATGCGAACGATAGCACGCGACGCGCTACTCCGCGCGCACCCGCTTTCGGTCGCCGCCGGCCGCTGGGCGCGCCACCAACACGCTCGCGCGGCACTCGAATTCCGTCAACCCAAAATGTTCTCTTTCTTTTTTTCTTTACTCTTATTTATTTCCTCTTATTCTTTTACAAGTAGGTAATGTAATCAATATCATGTCCCAATCCATCACTTTATTCGCGAATGCACACGTGTACCTCTCGAAAAATTGCAAAACTTATGATGATGAGTGATGACTACCGACGCTTACTCGATAGTAAGCGTAGTCTAGCGCATGCCCGCGCATCAGCGTACGTACCTAGCATACGTATCTACTCACGAAGACTCGCGCGTAAGCGCGCCAGCGCGAGTGTGTCATGTTTCGCCATTTGTTTCGCGGGAATGCGCTTCGCTTAAATCTGCGCTAGCTGCTCTTACTCTTAATATTTTATTCTTTGGGCTATAGGTATATTTTTTACATTGTACATAAAGTTTCATATTATGAAAGTAAAGAGTTCGCTAGTGCTTTGAAAAAAAAATGTATTTATCGCTCTGCGGAAGTATTTTCAGATGGCGGGTTATGACAATAGTGCATTAAATTTATTCCTATATATTTGATAATAATCATAATAATAATGCGTTCCTTTGAAGTGATATGCACAAATATTCAAAAGTACTGATATATTGTATAGGGAAGGAATTAGGAAAAATAGGTGAAATAAAATTGTCATTGCAATGTTGTATGTATATATTCGATCAAAACGGTAGGACTAAGTATATTTACATTTTTTTTAAGTACTATCACGTCTGCAGTTCAGGTAGACATTCCATGCGAAAAGTATATTTTTTATATTCAATACCACATTTTGGTACTTGATATTATGGTAACCCTTGATTAGAAAAAATAGAACAACTTTCGAATACATTGACAGTACTTTGTTCAAGTAGACAAATTTACATTAAGATCTATTTGTTCTAATCATTGACTGAAATAAAAAATAGCGATGAGATTTCAGTATGATTTCTATAGACAACTAAACTGAAAATAACAACAAAAATCTATGAAGACCTTACAGAAATATAATTTAACTAGACAGACTATTTTACTATTTACAATTTCGATAAGTATTAAAATATTTATCCGTTTATCGCTTACACGTAACTTACACGTCTTAAATAACATAGTAATGACTTCTTATCTTCGTAACCTCTAAACTAGCTATTGCTGCGTAGGTCTTAAGGCAATATAATGCGAAAGAATATAAACCTGTCCATATAAACACATAGCACCTTAAATGTAATTTAACATACGTAATTATCACAGTGTTTTAAGATGTTATAGTATCAATATGGGCATTACTGCTAAATGATGCTAAACAAAAGTTACCTCAGTCTTTGAGACAATAATATGAATCCTAAATGGATTGGTTCAGAGAAGTTTGTCATATAGTATTGTTTATTCTGGTTTATTCTCATAGTCAATGCCAAAAAGTATTGTTCTTAAATTTTATAGATTTATTTATTCAATATTAGGTACCCATTTTCATAAGTATTAATTATTAGAAACTTATGATTAGTATAAACACTCAAGTGGAGTCGTTGCGCGATGGTAACAGTTGGATATTGGTCCATTAGTTACTTTAAAAACGCAAAAAGTTAAAAAAAAAAAATAACGAAAACAACAAAAAATTGGGCCCAATACTTTTTTTAGAGATGTTACCTACTTGTACTTCAAAATCTTATATTTTAATATTTTTTTACTTTTTCCCGTCTTTGTTAAAAACAACCATTGAGATATTTTCAAATCGCTTTAGAAACTGACATATTTACCCTTAATTTTTAAGTTCCGAATAATAATAAAAAAAGACGTACGCACTCGGGGACTGCCGCGGTAAAGCTATTGCATAGCATGCCTTCAAGCCACACCTCCGCCCGTCGGAGTGGAGAGCGTGAGGTTTTTTCGTTACGGAATTTCTCGATTCGGTCCCCGCGCTCAAGGCCCGAGATAGAAGCTATGCAATAGCTTAAAAACATTATGTTAGAAATAATTGAACTAAAGAACCGTCGCGTTAGATTGCCCAAAGACAGTATTGCTTAACAAGACTAATCCCAACTAGAAATGACTGATGAATCAACATAGAAGCAACATAGTTACAACAAAAATAACAACCATATACCATAATATTAAACCGCATATTTGAAACAATTTAAAAAACAAGACGAAACACTGCTTCCATACTTTAACTAGATGAAACAAGAATTTGTTTTACTGTTGAATAATTACGTTTTCAATACAGTTCAATATTTGATTTATAACACCACATTTGCAAAGGGAACAAAAGCAAAGATTCAAAGATACTTCTCTTTTGATTATGTCCGAGTTAAGGTCAACTGGACTGGGGCTGTATTATGACCGCATATTCCCAGTCCATTTACTAATACCATAATTAACCATGGCTGGTTATTGCGATCATAATATGAATTTGCCAGTCAGTTCAATTCACGGCGTAATCTGTCTGGAAATAAGAGGTCATAGTACAGCCCCTGGTAGTAACGTACGACGTAATTACGTCTGTTTATAAATAGTGTGTTTAAAATTGTCCCTCGAAAGAAATAGTGGATTGCCGTACCCTAGCCATCTTTAATAATTTCTAATTGTACATGAAGCGACTCGTGAAAGTGTCATGAATTTACAGTTAAGCGATAAAAAATCATTTACAATTCCCTACGCGATTCAGATATTATAACAACAATACAAAAATAAATCGTTGCTCATTAAATCACTTTATTTTTTATTTATTTTACATTTTTGTTACTTATACGCGTTTGTAAACGCCTATCCGTATCATGGATAGTTTATTATAAAAACTATAATTTCAACATTTTTTTTTTATTAAAGATTTATAAGTTTTATATAAAACAAAATAAAACAAGTGTTAAATAATCTAAGAAATTAATATAAATGTTACATCCGTTTGTATTGCCTTCAATAGCGACTTCTCGACTTGGTCATATAAAATTACTCGACTCGAAAAAAGAGATTATTTCCTTTTTTTATTTGCAAGAATTCGTGTTCGTGTTTTATAGTTAATATTCGCAGTAAGTCAAAAGATTAGGGCCTGTACACAATGTTCGAGAAAGTTCCAGTTTTTCTGATTAATGTTAATAGTCCCGTGTGATGATAATTGTACAAAGGCGGATAATTTCTGCCATCTCGCATTTAAATTATTGTTCTGTTCTGTAGGTATAAATTGTGCATTTTATTATAAATATTTTGCATATATTCATCATATATTGTTTAACATATACAACACAACAACTAAAATAAACAAAAAAATCTTAAGCACAGTATTTCTCTTAATTTAGGTATTTAAACATAAACCTATTAATATAATTAATAACCAGATGACCCGGCGAATATATCTCTTACACATAATATTTCGAGTTTTAGCGAGAAACACGCACAGCAATCGATAGTTATATTTAAAAATATACCATTATATTTAAAAATATAAAATATACCATACCATATAGTACAGATGTTCAAACTTGTCCTTATGTATTAACCCATAACGTGTTTGTACTAAGACTTTTATTTAGACCGTTACAAATGTTTTAAACTCTGTTTTTAGTTAGTCCGTTATGTAATAAAAAGGTAAATGACTAAACCCGAACACTGTGTCCCAAGCCCAATCTTCATACAAGATCATATTTATCCACATTTCAACCAAAATCTGTCCAAAATTCAACACCATTCACTCGACCAACAAAATACCGGTGAAAATGTTCATGACAACTTAAATTAAAATACTATGGGTTTTCACTTATATTCATCATTCCGTTCATACTCGACTACGTTTTCTACCGCGTCTAGCTGTTGTACTTGCTGTTGTAAGGCAAGGGGTCCCTTTTTGTACGCTGTCATCTCCTGAAAATTTGTAAAGTATTGTTAATAACACTATTTTTAACCAACTTAAAAAAGGAGGTTCTTAATTACTCAAACATGACTATTCATGTTAGGGCCAGAATTGCCTCGTCTAACAAAAAAATCTCCTGATGGTCAGTGATTAATAACACTCATGAATTTTGTTTACCATTACACTTACGTACATTATTTACCATCTTTGTCTTATTCAAGTGCCTTTAAAAAATAAATAAAATGTTCCTTCTTTAAATGAATCACAAAGATACATTTTACAAAAATTGATTATTGGACACATCTATTCTGAATCTTGCACAAATATTTATCTGCCATCTTGTTGTTAAATCCAATACACGATATTGCCTTTTTATGGCAAATAAAACCATTACACAAAACAAAGCCCACTAGAATCTTGCAAAATGGAGCATTTAAAAATCATCAAAAAGTAGTACAAAAGAAACCCTCACCCGATCATATCTCGCCTTGTCCTTTTCACTGAGCGCTTCATATTTGGACTTGGTCTCTGGGTCTGCGGCTGCCCAGCGCCTGCCCAACTCCTTGGCGATATCTCCCATTGTGTATTCTGGATTATTCGCCTTGACTTTCGACCTCTCATCGTTGCAGAACCAGAAGAACGCCGACCTGTTGGGTATAAATGCTTTATTGAGGTTTTATTGTCAATATATTTTGATCTTCCAATAGAAATTAGGCAAATAGCAGGATGGGATTGATTGCTTTAAAATTTTGCTAGTTCAGTAAATTTTGAGAATTTATAGATTTTTATATCAAACTACTGTGGATTTCGAATATGCCATCTATCAAGTGTAGTCCTCTTCAAAAGCCTAGAAGGCTTGATTTTACTTGGAAAAATATAGACTATACATCATCACATTGGGACATAGGGCTTCTAATGTTCAACTCCTAATTGGATACAATTTTTAGGTGAAATTAAAAATCTGTATCTTCTTTTTTTCATTTTTCAGTTAAATACTTATAAAAATTAATTTGGAAAGGCAGATTAAAGCAATTTTGGTATCTCTATCAAAAGAATGGATATAGGTAGGTAAATTATTATTTAAAAAAAAATCGTGACCATAACTCACAGCGATCGTTTGGGCGCGTTCGGATCCTTAGTGTTCTGCCGCTTGCGCAGGCGCAACTTTATGTCTCTCGGCGGCACGTAGTTCATCATCTCCATGTCGTATCTCTTCTTGTCCATGTCCGCCATTTCGTGGAACCTCTGCTTCTCCTTTTCTGACATTGTCTGCGAATTTGTATATGTTTTAATCACGTTTTTTTAATAAAAATTCTGTAATGTATTATTTTTCATATAAATGCCATTAATATGTAAGAACGTGTGCTTATCATTGGTTAATCATAATGAAGTTAGAACTCAATTAGCATAAAAAAGAAATTTTTACGAAAAAAAATCAAGACAATATTTCTTTAACTGTATTAATTAAATTTATACTTACATTCCATCTCTCCGCGCACTTTTTCGAGAAAGCTGCGAACACGACATTCTCATCAGGATATTTCTTCTTATGTTCCTCCCGGCACGTTTGTACAAAGAATGCATATGCTGTCATGCGCCCTTTCGGCTTATTATACGCTTTTGATCGCGGCATTCTTGTTTTCACAGTATTTTGAGCTATTAAGGCTTGCTGCTGAGCCTGTTGCTGCAATTCCTATAAATGAAATAGCCAGTCTATATTGGAAGAATATCAGTTACAGGACAGGACCGAAGGCAACATAATAAAGAGTCATATTATAATGAGATGTTATTTTGAACTCTAGTTTGAAATTATAATTTATAAATAATACAATTTAACAAAAACTATATTCTTATTAAAAAAATTAAATATTTGCATTAAAGTTTTAAGTAATTTATACAAATTGATAATTATTAAAAATATACCTGAAGAGTAGCAGATTGCCTTTGTAAAGCAGCTTGTATTTGTTGTTGTTGGACAGCTTGCAAATGTTCTTGCAGACTTTGTTGTTGTTGTTGTAATGTCTGAACAACTTGCTGTTGTAATGCTGCTTGAGCTTGCACAAGTGCTTGAGCTTGAGCTTGTGAAACTTGAATCAAGTTTTGCTGGTTATTTTGTTGATCTATTTTTGGCTGCTGTTGTTGTTGCTGCTGTAGCTGCTGCTGTTGCTGTTGTTGCTGCTGCTGCTGCTGTTGTTGCTGCTGCTGCTGTTGTTGTTGCTGTAACATCTGTTGTAATGTTTGCTGCTGGTTCTGTTGTAAAGATTGCTGCAGGTTTTGAGCCTGTTGCTGAAGAGCTTGTTGCAGGTTCTGATGTTGTTGCAACTGTTGTTGTAATTGATTCTGTTGTTGTTGTATTTGGTTTTGTTCTTTTTGTACTTGTTGTTGTAATGCCTGATGGCTTTGCTGTATACCGTTAGATTGCTGGTTATTTTGTTCTGAATCTGAACTGCCTTGGTTTTGAGACTGCAACAAACAATTTAGAATTTAGAATAACTACGACATTGGGGCCAACAAGAAAAGAGCTTATTCGTCCATAAAAGGCCGGCAAAGCACCTGTAACACTTCTATTGTTACAAGTGTTTATGGGCGGTGGTGACCACTTAACATCAGGTGGCTCACCTGCTCCTTTGCTTGCTCTGACAATTCTGACATAAAAAAAAGAATATGTGATGATTAAAGGTTAAAATTTTAGATATAATTGAGTTTTCTCATTAGGTACTTAGTTTACCTATGGTTCCTATCTATTAAGATAGTAAACCTGAATATTACACTATAAATTAGAAAAAAGTAAATTAGTTGCCAATTCTATCCATCCATGCGAATGGATTTTTTTTTTCTTTATGGATAAATTTGTATCATGACAGTTATCCTTGAAGGAGACTACTACATGTACAGGTGATATTTAAAGTGTACACTACTACAAACACACTCAATATTTTTCCAATTTTGTTGATCATTATGAAGATCCCACGCAATTATGAAGATCTAATAAGACCAATTATATGATTTTTTATAAACTGATTTTAATACTCTCACTTTCAGTCTGTAGTTCAATATTATTATAGCCTAATTGACGATAGAAGCAATCAATGAAATATACAGGAGTTTGTTTTTAAAATATTATAATTCATAATAATGTTTAACATATTATATAAACAGATATCTTTAAAAAAAACATAGAAAGAACAACTAACTTCCAAAGTAAGGTTTTTATTTAAGTAATTTACGATTAATTTGGTTAAGTATTAGTAGCAACTAAATTGAGAACCTCCTCTTTTTTTTAAGTTGGTTAATAAAGTTGCACAATGCACGAAAACTTCATTGTTTTTTTCCAATTACCGAAAGTGCAATACTTAGTTACTTCATGCAATAATAATATTAGAATATATAAGTGTATGTATTAAATACATATTATTATTGTAAGCCTTGACCTCGTATACATAGGCAATGAAATTGACATTGACCATGAATAACCTAAGTCCTAACCTCAAAAAAATATTCATATAAAATTTATCGCGCCTATAGCACAAAGCAGTAAGCACGTCACACGAAAAAGGATTTCATGTATATAGGTATTTTAATTATTTATAACACATGAAACTAATTTTATTAAAAAAAATAAACAATTATGTTTAAAAAATGCGCGTAAAATGTATTGAAATCTTTCGAAATTGTAATATTATGTCAAATAGAAACGCAAGTCAAAAAAGTTAAGACTCAAATGTCACATCTGACAATGATCTGACATCACATTTTCTTAAAATTTAAATTTTTTATGTCTCGTTTGCACGTTTATATGCATCATGACATTTTTCTGTGACTGATCATTGAATTAATTTTACAAAACAATGAAAAGTCTACTCAAGAAAATATATTGAAATCTAAATAGAAACAGACTTGGTGTCGTAAAGTTGTGTAGGTACACCATTTTAAGACTAGTCCCAAGACATTTCCTAAATTGTAGGTTTTTTTTAACAATTAAACAATCAATAATTGTTAGCATAGCTCAAGAGTCAAAACTGTGGTTATTGTTGTAGACACACAGACATTACATTATTACTTTTAATGTGTTTCATTCGTCCATTTGATTGCGGGCTGCGGCGAAGAAGCGGTAGCATAATATTATTATACCAACGTAAGTACCTATGTGCCTTTTTATTCAAATATAAGTAGTATTCTCTTTTTAAACAGATATCTTTAAGGCAAGAAAGATATACGTTTCGTGTTAAGGAAATTCTGATACAAGTACATGTCTAAATTCCAACTCTGTGAAAGGTCATTGATCCTCCCAAGTCTCCAAACTTTATTAATACCTTAACCTTGAAATAGTAATTGAAAGTGATATATTTCATATTACTCACTACCTAGTCCTTCATACTATTAAATTCAAATATCGAAGTCGTTGTTAATTGATGTCTTAGTGTTGAATTGTACTTATTTAAGTATGACAATTATTCAATAACTAAATTGACGTTGTATGATTGGGTTACACTAAATTTATGTTTTAATTAAAAAATATAAAAGTAATAACTAATGAGCTTTGGGTTTAAGATTATTTAATATTATTATTACCGAAGGAGATGAAGATTGTTGATTTTCTACAGACGCCGAAGCATACCACCAGGGTTGTTGAGGAGACTCCTCCCTAGTACTGGGATTACTAATCATACGATAATCGAAATTAGGGGTAGAATTATCTCCGCCATTGTTTGAAAATCCTCCAGTCATCTTATATGTATATAACTGATGAGTAGCAGCCGCTGTACTCCTCGCTATTTCCTCATTTATTTGCTGTTGGTGTTGAAGTTCACCTGAGCCTCCTGACCACCATGAGGCATCGTCGCGCGCACCCCAAGCGCCCCCCGTCGCGCCCCGTTCCCCCATATCACGATCCCCGCTTTCGGCCAACCAGTTTCTTTATCCTTCGCAGCTTATTGTTTTAATCTCTTTGGTTATATAAAAACCATATCCTTTATTTTTAAACAGTAATAAACACTTAACCTCGCTTTCGGTTCTGTTTTTACCAAGTACACGGACACTAACACACCAATGGAATTTTCATGACAAAGACTCACTATAACTATATATTGCACATGGTAATTGTAAGTCGCACAATGGTTTCAGTATCAATATTCACGAGATCTCCGATATTAATGATGAGCAAAAAAACTGCCGGCTATAAGTTCTACACAAAGCGCGTACGTTCTATCACCGTACCTAAGTCAATACAGTTGGCAACGTCGCGTAACAAGACGCTAAACAAGTATATTGTGGCGCCCTCAACGCGCAGCGGCCGACACGGAAACATTCGAAAACCTATAGAAAGAGATAGCCAATACACGAAGTGGTAACAAGTCGTCCAGCAACCGGTCAATAAGACGATTAGCGCAGCTTCGACTCAGTATCGAAATTCTTTTGTTTACATTTTTTTTTATGTAACTTTCTCATTTTTATGACTTAGGTACCTGTTTACTATAACGATACAATAAGATTATTATAGGTACATATTAATAAAGCTTTAAATTACTGCTGTTCTGAGAATATGGAAATGGCAAATTAACCTGAAATAGGTATTTGGGATAACACATTTGTGATTCCATTAAACTCAAACTCAAACATTTATTTATTCAATTAGACTTCTTGGAGAAGCACTTTTGAAACGTCAATACATATTTTTAACATTTACCACCGATTCGGAAAGCAGTATCTATGGAGAAGAATCGGCAAGACACTCCATAGTTGCTAGTTGCATTTTTCGAATAATCACAGCGAAAAATCCAAGCGTTGACAAGACAATGCAAAAAATAATAATAATATACCTACCTACTTAGTGCTTTCACTATATCTAATGAGAGTAGGTACCTATCTATATACCTATGATGGTTAAACTTTAATTGTGTTAAAAACATATAACGATTTATTGGACAACTTGGGGCACTTGGGCTTTGGGTATAATATGTTTAAAGATTGCATCCTAGAAGGAATGTTTAAAAGAGAAATTTTAAATGCGGATATACAATTTTCTCATTAGTTATTTATTTGATTATTGACAAATTATGTGTTGGATTGTGGCTGTTTTCGTTATAAAAAAAGACACAGAAATTGCAGTGACAAAATATTTTATTATCATTTTACAAATTTATTTACTTCTGCTATGTACAAAATGGTAATTTCTCGAGTTCATAATACTATTAGAAACGAACCTACCTGCGGCATGAATATGCTGCAAGTAGGTAGGCGAATAATATTGTTGTTCAATTAAGGTGATTGCTACGATCTGTTCCCAGCCAATGTCCCGCTAGATGGCGCTGAATTCTACATTTCTAGTTTATTTGAGTTTTTGCGTAATTGGAAAAGATTAAGGTCGTAGGAATAGTCATGGCGATTACTGAATATTATATTTTATTTAAATATGTCATATCATTGCCTTAAAATCCACCCAATTCGGTAAAACCATGCGTTTTAACATCTGTCATTGCATACAGGGTCGTTTACACACACAGACGTATACAAAAATGATAAAGATTGAACTCTAGATGGCGTGAATGTAAAACAAGTTTGGCGTGTATGTATTTGAGTAGTTAGTAGCATATTATATTCTGAATTTCTGATCCATGCCTATTCACTCAAAACTACCTAATAACACTAATGATTTGTAACAGTAAATTATTTCAATAGGTAGGTATTTGAACATTTCCCAACAAGACGTAAGAATAATTATTCGTAGGTATACAAGATACAATAACAAATCTAATACACTATTTATTATTTTATTATTTACTAGCGGTCCGCCCCGGCTTCGCCCGTGGTACATGTTTACGTTTTCTCTCCATAAGAAGTAAGAACCATCCTCGTACTTCAAGGAATATAATAAAAAAAGAATTATCGAAATCGGTTCAGCCGTTCTCGAGTTATGCGCTTACCAACACATTTTGCGATTCATTTTTATATTAGACTAGCGGTCCGCCCCGGCTTCGCCCGTGGTACATGTTTACGTTTTCTCTACATAAGAACCATCCTCGTACTTCAAGGAATATAATAAAAAAAGAATTATCGAAATCGGTTCAGCCGTTCTCGAGTTATGCGCTTACCAACACATTTTGCGATTCATTTATATGTATATAAGATTATGTGAAAATAACCAGGAAGGTGAAAAACATATTTACGAAAACATAGTAACATATGGCTGTCGCTACAATAATTATATTTCAATTTTATCTTTTTATACCTAGTAGAACTGGCCGACGAATAAAAAAAATCGTATTAGATTACAATATATTACGGAACAAAAAAAGGATTGTAACTGAATTAGGTAGGTATGTTTGTTTCTGGGCGCACCGTTTTCGACGACGCGACGCGACGCGCGACGTAAGCGTATAGGTATAGGTACCTACTTTGCTAAAACAAACTAATAAAATTGTGTGTCTGTCTGAAAATTCGGAAAAGCATATTTTGCAAGTTTGTGATTACTTTGATAGTTTACCGATTTATAATAATTGTAATTGTAATTGTATAATATATAATTTGCAATGTGGTGAAATTTCATAAAAATCACGGGCCAATTTTTTGTTTTGAATCCCACCGAAAATATAATTGCGTTATTAGAATAATTAATTACTATACCTACCCACGATCAATTATTACAATATAGTCTCAAATGCATACTAGAGAAATATTGCAATTTGATTCAATTAAAATGCATAGCATACAAAAATAAATTCACAACACAAGAAATTCCGCGCGCAAATCATAGCGCGTGTCAATGAAATCAAGAATGTTTTATATCAAGCCGACGCGGACGAGCGACGACGCGACGCCGAACAAAAGTACCTACGACGGACGACCACGCTTCGAGTTGCCAAACACACAGCCAAACAACAATAATGAGTAATAAATTGTTTACAAAAAAAACAAGTTTTCCATTTTTCTGTATGAGTAGACAGAACTTCAAAACGCCACCTGCTACGGTTTATATTATGAACGATGGTTATAAAAATAAAAGTTATATTTGTTGGTGTAAACTATTTTATTGATCAATAATTTTGGAATTTAAAACTGTCAACATTGATTACAATAAAACGCAGTTTTATTTTATTACACTATTGTTTTTTTATCAAAACATGTATTTGAAGTACCATATAATATTATGCTGATCCAAGCATTTTCACTCAAAACTAATATCACTAATGATTTGTAAAAGTAAATTATTTCAATATACATTTCATAACCAACAAGTAAGAATAATTATTATTATTCCTACCTACAACAACAAACCTAAAACACTATTTACTATGGGAAAATAACCAGGAAGGTGAAAAACATTATATTATTATTTACGATTTCGACGCACTCGACTTTTAGTAAAATATAGTAGGTAAACATAATATTATGGTTTTGATTTTTGCTACTAGTATAAGAAAACTGCGTGTTCAAACTACTTGTTTGTCTGTCTGAAAATTCGGAAGTACTTTGGTAGTTTACCGATTTATAATAATATTGTATATATCGTTAATAAATAAATAAAATAAAAAATATTCAAACAGAATAAAATATGATAATCGTAAATAAATAAATAAAATAAAAATAAAATAAATAAATAAATAAAAAATATTCAAACAGAATAAAATATGATATACTGATTTATCACTGGTTTCAGTGATGAACTGATGAGTCAATGTTAGCCACTATACTTTCGTCATACGTGTGTTATGTGTATGATTGATGTGATTTGCAACGTGGTGATATTTCAGAAAAATCACGGGTCAAATTGTCCCACCGAAAATATAACTGCGTTATAAGAATAACTATACCTACGATAAATTATACATAATACAATATAGTCTCAAATGCATACTAGTGAAATATTTTATTTGAATCAATAAAATAAAAAAAAATAAAAAATAATAATAATACAAAAATAAATTCACAACACAAGAAAATCCGCGCGCAAATCATAGCGCGTGACAATGAAATCAAGAACTTTCGAGCCGACGCGGACGCGACGCGGACGACGAAGGAGCCTAACAAAAGTACCTACAATCATAGGCGGCTCGTGACAAAATTGTATGGCCGTGTTCACTTGAAATAAAACAACGAAAATAGGTACCTACAATAGCGTTAGCAGTACAAAAAAAATGAGCACCACATTATAAATGTCTATTTAATATTTATACACTAAAGATTATAGAGTATTTCAAAACGAATTCAATTATTATTTAGCAATAATTAGAAAATCCCCGAATTTGCATTCGTGATCGTATTCATAGTGTTTGTCTACACTAATATTATAAAGAGGAAAACTTTGTTTGTTTGTTTGATTGTAATGAATAGGCTCATAAACTACTGGACATTTTACCAATGTTTGCAAGTTTGTGATTACTTTGATAGTTTACCGATTTATAATAATTGTATACTTATATCATTGTTTAAAAATATTCAAACACAATATGATATAGGTACTGATTTATCACTGGTTTCAGTGATGAACTGATGAGTCAATGTTAGCCACAATACTAATCACTTTCGTCATACATGTGTATGAACTATGATTGATGTGATTTGCAATGTGGTGAAATTTCATAAAAATCACGGGCCAATTTTTTGTTTTGAATCCCACCGAAAATACATATATTACTAATTGCGTTATTAGAATAATTAATTACTATACCCACGATCAATTATTACAATTTACAATATAGTCTCAAATGCATACTAGAGAAACATTGCAATTTGAATCAATTAAAATGCATAGCATACAAAAATAAATTCACAACACAAGAAATTCCGCGCGCAAATCATAGCGCGTGTCAATGAAATCAAGAATGTAATTTATATCAAGCCGACGACGACGCCGAACTAAAGTACCTTTTTTTTTTTTTTTTTTTTTTTTTTTTTTTTTTTTTTTTTTTTTTTTTTTTTTTTTTTTTTTTTAACGTTGGGAAATGCATTTACGCATCCCCCTCTACAGTTTTACTGCACGAGGGGGTATGTGGGACTCGCATGAAGCCATACCCACTAAAACCCAACGGTGGCCACCGTTCATCTTCGGCGACAGGGGTTAACAGCCAGGCCTTGTACCCCCGCCGCCTACGTGGTGAGTGTCGCAACTGGGCGACTCGCCCAAGCCCCTAGTTTGGCAATAGGCGACGGTATCGCATAATGATAATGCCGCCCTATTGCCGGGCTATCCACCCTCTGTCGCAGGGGGGGCCGGTTTACTTGCAGCGAGCATATCTGTAGTATGCTCGTCTCTACGTAAACCTCCCCCTGTGCTTAGTTGTTAGCTCTTGTTTCAGGGCAGACGTTGGACATACTGACGCCTACGTCTACCAGGTCTACGTCGACGCAGAGGATCCGCCGCTGGGTCATTTTCCCGGGCCCTCTCTGCATCTTCTTTCGCCTTCATTATGGTTTCGCAAAAGGCTGCGACCATACCCCATTTCGCGTCATCGGCGACCATCATCTTCACAAGGTCATGCAGGGTTAGCTCGTTGTTCGCTCCCAGCAAGCCCTCGAGAGGCCTTCTTTCGGATGTCCAAGCTGGACACTCGACCAACGTATGTAGGGCCGTGTCTAGTTGGCTGCTGCAGTGGTGGCAAGAGGGGGCCGGTTCGCGTCCAATCCTATGCAGGTAGCTGCCGAAGCATCCATGCCCCGACAGGATCTGCACAAGTCGGTAGCTGAGTGCCCCCCACCCTCTCTCTACCCACTCTCTTAG